>NW_025336374.1:1770480-1965304 GCF_004798865.1 Varanus komodoensis | reverse complement strand
GGCATAGAAATGTTTTAATAAAATAAATAATGAATAGGAGATTTTAAGGCTATGCACAGTAACAGCAAAAGCTGATGGATATCTATTCAGAAGTAAGCCTAGTTGAGTTCAATGGGGCTGACTTCCAGGCTCCTATGAATAGAAATGCAGCCTAAAAAGAGTTAGAGAGATTAAACGTTTAATATTAGAGATTATTAAGAGTGCAATGAGACGTAGGCCAGATTTTAGTCTAATATCAATAAATACTACAGATTGGTGCTGCACATTTAATATTAAATGTTTTTTTAAAGGTGAAATTGCTGATACAGTCTATTTTACAAAATCCAGATCCAGTCAAAGAAGATTAATTCTGAATAGATTATTTATTTCTCACTACCAAGTAAGGCAGATGTTCTAGAGAATTCTGCACAATCCCATGAGTTAAATGCCTAATAGTATAGCCACTTGTGTGTGTGCGCGTGTGTGATGATTCTTGATAAGCGTCCTCATATTTTTGTGAGTTGAACACTTTAGTCAGACGATACTATTGATATATTGAACTTTTTCAGACCAAAGATCATCTAATCTGAAGAATGTAAAGAATTGTATACACTAACCTCATATATGCCAGTGAATAAATCTTGCAGTTCATTTCAGGATATTTCAGAAAGTGGTGGGATATCCACAGAATGTTCCATAAAGTTGGTTGGCTTCCCTAAATTGTTTTCCTGCTCCTATTAATGCATCAATGATTGCTACTACCTGAAAAGGAACACCTTTTATCAAGAGGGAGGGAATTGAATTAGGATTGTGTATATCAACCTTTCCCAACCTGGTGCCATCAAAGTGTTGGACTACAATTCCCATTATATCCAGGCATTGAGCATCTTGGCTGAAATTATGGGATTTGTAGTCCAACACATCTAGAGAGCATTGGGTTAGGGAAAACTGATTTACAGTGTGAATTCAAAATGTTTTAAAGTTATTTAGAGCTTAATCCTATGCATATTTAGACAAAAATCATACAACTTCCAACATTTCCCAGCCTGAACACATTTGCTGTCTAAATATACTTAGGATTGTGCCTCTATTTATCTCCAGTCCTTGGGCAAAGAGGATACCAGAATGGCATATGTTTCATAGCAACAGCAAAAATGAAGGCAGTCCCCATAAAGAAAAGAAATAAAATGCAGTCCTGAGCTCTTAAAGTTGCTGGATTCATATGACGACTAGACGGAATGAAAGGAAGAGAACAGTTTCTTAGGCCTGATGAAATGACCCTCTCCTGCATCCGGATGGAATGAACTTAGTAGCTACCCAGAGTACTTGAAATGCACATTTTAGTTGGATGCTTGGTGATGAGCAGTTATAAAAACCTAGGAAAACTGGAAAGCATGTGGCCCCTAACTGCTCAGCTACTGCCACTGAGGCATCAGAGACAAAAAGTTGCCCAGCCCTCTTACATTACTGAACTGCTGTAAGTAGTATTGATATAATATATGCAAAGCACTTTACACACTCAAACATTCTATGGAAATGCATGTCATGTGGAAAAAATAATTGATTCCTATATTTTTGTCTTTTCAGAGCTTTTCACATCAAGATGGGGGTAAGTAGTTTTCTTCTGCCATTCATATCTATAAGTGGCAATGATATGTTAATTTTGGATCTGCAGTTGCTCTATCACAGTTTTAATTTCCCATTCTACACCCATGCATATTGACCCCCCGCCATGCCCCTATCTGCCTGAAAGCACAGTTGTTCTCAAAATAATTAGGTCCGGTGGCAGCATTTCCTTTGATTTCCCAGCCTGAAGATCAGAATAACACCCCACTTGTACATCTAGGAGCAATAGAACTTACACACACATAAATGTATACATATTAGGAATCGAGTCGTAAACTATCTGAATGAACTGATAACCAGATATTTCAATATTGAATGCCCTTGAAAGTAAATCTGTGAACAATACTTGGAAGCATTGGATTGTTGTCTTAATTCTGATTCTTAAGACATGACACCATTCAGTTTTGTGGGTTTTCCATGGAACACCCTGACCATTGATGCTTCCAGACCGTGCTGAAGTTTGCAGTGATAACAGGCAGCTAGGAAGTGCTCTGCAAAAGGAACTACCACACTGATGGAAGTTTACAGCTAGTGATGCTAGTTTGGTGGGGTTTATTTATTTATTATTATACACGGGGTTATTGCCCAATAACCCAAGCCCTCTGGGTGACTTACAGTGAATCTACATCCGTTAATGATCCTGCTAGTTTGTTCTGGAATAGCAAAGATTGGCTATTCATAGTTAGACAACCATCTAAGTACCTGCATGTGTATTTTGTGAGTAGTCAGGTCACTGATCACCTGTAAATCCCCTCATCTGGATATACCTTATAAGAGAAGGAACTGAAATAAAGCTGTCTACTTTTCTAAGTTCTAGTCAGACAATATAGGAGAACCCACCTATTAGTTTTCTACTAATAGCATGATACTAGTCCTACTGTAGCTCTGGGTTTCCAAAGATTCATTATTGGTTCTGCAGTGACAACAGCATACCCCCCGATAATGAGATGCAGAGAAGGATGCTTCTATATTTTGTGTATTTATCTACAAATGTTGAAACAGATTTCCGCAAGGGCTGCTTAGAAGAACTGCTAGAAAAGGAAAACAGAGTTGTCTTGCCAAAGGCACAAAACCTTGTGAAAGATACAGCATCTGTTACCAGATACTGTGCAGCCATGCACGACATGCTGTAAATAAATGGTTCTGTGTCTTCATTTTTGGGAGAAGGTTGTAAGCTGCGATGGAAAAATGCCTCTGTGTTAGGTCACTTGAATTTGCACACTGAAGCATTAAAAATAATGTACAATTTGGTTTCACATTTATCATTTAGAGTGCAGTCTTGTGCATGTTTAGGCAGCGTAGCTGGCTAGGAAACGCTGGGAGTTGTAGAATTGTCTTGTCTAAACAAGCATAGGATTGTGCCCTTAAAATGTTTAAGAAGCATTTGCTTAAGTTTTGTAGGCTGCTTTAAATTCCTTAAAAGATAGGGGGAAATGAAATTTTACTTCTTTAAAGTATCATGAAATTATAATATTGTATATCAAACAATGCTAATAAGTATTAAGTACAGACATCTTGGCTTTAAAATAAAAAGGTAAAGGTTTCCCCATGACATTAAAGTCCAGTCATGTCTGACTCTTGGTGGTGCCGCTCATCTCCGTTTCCTGGCCGAGGGAGCCAGCGTTTGTCCACAGACAGTCCCTGTGGTCGTGTGGCCGGCATGACTAAACACCAAGGTGCACGGAACGCTGTTACCTTCCTACCAAAGCGGAACCTTTTTATCCACTTGCATTTGTATGCTTTCAAACTGCAAGGTTGGCAGGTGCTGGAACAAAGCACAGGAGCTCACTCATTCCTGCGGATTCAAACTGTCGACCTTTCGATCAACCAGTCCAGCGGCTCAGCGGTTTAAACCACTGCGCCACCCATCATCAGCTTATAAATAGAAAACCACTAATACATAATGTTTTAGTACATCATAAAGGACCAGAACTCACTTGTTAGCAATGAAAGTTATAATCTGAGCTAGAAATAAATAAATAAATAAATATTGCCTCTTTGTTTTACATAAGGTTACTTCCTGTAAGATTTGTGGCATTTTTGCAGGTAAAATCTAGAAAATTGTTGCTGGGCTGATAAAATCTAGAACCTCTGAACATGCTTTTGTGCACATATAACCAAACACGTTTTTAGTCATCTGATCTTTCTCCCTCCAACCTCAGCTAGACTATTGAAAGGCCCTCAAAGCACAGTGACTCTGCATTTTGCTTGCTGTGATCTGGCACAAAGCTTCTGATGTCTATTGTGTGGGGTGATAGGTTAAGAACTGTGCTGCCTAAGCAGTGAAGCCTCTGGGTTCCAGAAGGCTGTCTCTAACCACATGTCCCTGTTCTCTGACAACCAGATGCAGTAAATTACATTTACTCCCAGATCCCTGAACTCACAACCCTCTATTCGCGAGCAACAGAGCCAGTTCCTGAGAAAGACGGGAGAAGCAGGGTA
Source organism: Varanus komodoensis (assembly GCF_004798865.1). Taxonomy (NCBI): domain Eukaryota; kingdom Metazoa; phylum Chordata; class Lepidosauria; order Squamata; family Varanidae; genus Varanus; species Varanus komodoensis. The sequence goes on along the minus strand of NW_025336374.1, from coordinate 1,961,257 downwards.
ACTGGTAAGTCTGAACAGGGCATGGATTATTCTTTTGGTCAATGCATCAGTAATGACCATTTTAAAAGTAGGCTCTCCTAGGACCTAGTGCCCAGTTCGAGTTTAAACAGGAGCAAACATCTGCTGCCTTAGTACCTTGCCTGTAGCCAGCCACAATCCAAAGTGATCTCTCTCTCTCTCTCTCTCTCTCTCTCTAAAGATTGATTATTGTTATTGTTGTTGTTTATTTCATTTCCACACCACCTGTAGCCAGAGTTAGTCACAACAGTTAAAGCCTGCATGAGTTATCATGAGAAAACATATTTCAGATGGTAAATATGCAGTCAGGAGGAAAACTCAGACATTTTGGACTGCCTCTTTAAAAATTTAGGTGGTAAAAACATTCATTGGCAAGGCTATGGTCCAAAACTGAATGTCGACTGGATACTGGAAGGGAATCTGAGAGTGAAATTCAGAGAACATTAGACACCCTTAGGTATCAGTGGAATCAATGGGACATTCACACAAGTAAGTGCATAACTGCTTTATTCTCGACCTCTTTACTCAAATCTAAGTCCCACTCAGTTCAGTGGTGCTTACTTATGCCCAAATAAATGTGTGCAGAACTGCAGCTTACATTCCACAACTTGAGTGGAATTCAGTGATTTGTAAATAACAACCAGGATTTGCATTACAGATGTTGAATCCAAATGGATTTGTTTTAAGATTTATTGCACATTTCAGGCATGGAAAAATAAGTTTGTGAAAAACAAGAGGCACACAAAGGTTGTATTTTTTCTTTAAGGGCAGGAATCCAGATCAGACACTGTTCACATTAGGCACTAAATAGATTAACTATTTCTGCTGTGCAGGTTAGAAAATATCCTTTGTTATACTTACACCCTGTGTGAGCAACAATGCACAGTAATACTCCAGAAACATACAAATTAATATGTCCATGAAAAAGATATAGAGGGATAGCTTTCAAAGTAGCTGTTATTTCAGCAAAACACAAATTGATGGATAATTTTTTGAATCATGAGGACTAGATTACTTACAAGCATGCATCATATGCTAGCAAAATAGCAAGTCTCTGTTGTTTCACCATTGAACATTCTGACTTTCATGTAAGTGCAAAGGTCTCTATTTTCTTTCCTCGAGTGAAGAACTTGGACAGAAGGACCTGAGTACTAGTACTTGGCATGACACCTCTGTGTCAAAACACCTAAAATGTATGGTAAACAAGTTGTAAATAAGGGTCCCCGGGACTCTCACAACCTCTACTTCACACAATCAGTGTCCGATGAGGTGGTTACACCCCTGCAGATTCTCCTGGACCTGCCAATTTCTGTTGCACAGGCAGCCCCCACTCCTTATGCAAGGGAGAGCAAGCACATCCTAGAGGAAGCTCCTTTCTAGAAGGCAGCAGGTTGGCAGAGTGCCAAGTTCTCCTTGCATAAGCAGTGCCTCCTGGTTGTGCAATGGAATTGGTGGGATCCACTGTTTGCAGGAGGGGATCAGCAGAATGGGAGGAAATAGGCAAAGGTAAGAACCCCATTGAATACTGTCCAGACAATACAATGGGAAACAGAAGAACATTACAGGGCTAGAGAGCTATATGTTAAGGTTAGGCTAACTCTTTATTGTAGATGGTGAAAAACTTCACGAAGGTTGGAAGGAATTGCCAAATGTTAGGGAGGTTGAAGTTTAGAAAGTATTTACTTTAGATGAGCTAGCAAGGTGATCTTTCTTCTTTCTTTTCTCTTTTTTATAAAATCAAACTTTGATCACATGCTGCCCCTTCATAGACATGCTGCCAGACACTTTAAAAATGGAGCATGCTGCCATTTTTCCAAGGGACATTGTACATACCGTTTTTCCAAAGGGTACTGACTGGGGACGAGATGGCTCCCCTGATGGATCCCAACTCCCAGAGGTGCATTTGGACCCAGCAAGCTTCATATATATGATGCATTTATACAAAAGTATTGTGTTGTTGTTGGGATGTACCACATCTGAAAACATGGCATAAATCTTCAGACCTGGGTCCTTCTTGCAGCAAATAAGTGTGGAAATCTTTCACATGAATGACTCCTACAATATTTAGGCTGCAATCTTGTGAATATGCATATTAGGAGGTTAGTTGAATAGGTCCAACTCAGGTGGTCTTACTTCTGAGGTAACATGTTTAGTATTGGGATGTAAGCTGATAACTTCTGTACCATTATGTATAAAATAGATAAACATTTCAAACAAACAAACAAATAAACCTTTTTTTATATTCTGGTAGTTCAAGTAAGTCGTTCAGGTACTGAGTTATCAGCATCTTCAGTTGTGTGGTGTTCATGAGAATATAGAAGCTATGAGAGGATCCAGGGTCTAAGAAACACAATTAAAATGAGTTGTATTATTTGTGTACAGTATGCTTTTTTAAAAATGTGATAGCTCTATACGGAATTATACGCACATGCAGTAGAGACATACAGAGGTATGCCACAGAGGTAATACAACCTAGAGGTATTCTGTGTTTCTCTGATGCTGGCTGGTTGCATTGGAATTCTCCTGACACAGTTGTGAGTCCTAGAGTGGTAATTATGTTTGTTTGGTGGGAAAAGGGAGAGATGGTACAACCTGTTGAGATCTTCATCACAGCTTCTTCCTGTTCTCATATTATTATACCCATTTCTTAACTTCTTTCTTCCTAAAAACTGCTTTTTAAACTGATCTGTGTGTTTACCCAGAAGTAAACTGAGTTCAGTGAGAATCAGGGCCACACTAGATATTTGCTTGATGCATAGTTTGTGGCTGTGAAATGGGGACTATTTTACTATTGCTGTCAATGGGGACTTTTTAATTAAGCATTTAAAGGCAGGATCTGTGTAAGTTTAGAGGGGAAAAGAGCTGACAGCATTCCCCATCTTAACTGCAGAACTCTTCTTGTACAATTTCTATGGGATGGACAAAAGGAAAGAATGAAGGTGGGATGGACTCTTTTCCTGGATGTAATTTGCAGAAAAGATTACCTTCAAGAAACTAACTCAGGGCTGTCAGTTTTAATATGCTCAAAAAATCAAAATTTCATTCATATTCTCTAACAATAATACCTGATATTGTGGGCGTATTGCATTTAGATCATAATCTACCGTAAGCCCTGCAGGCGCAACAGACCTGAAACTGAACTGGAAAAATTAAATAAAAATGAGTAATAGACTGAAGTGCCAATACATATTGGAGACTGACAATGAGGAGGTGGATATTGGCTCATTATCCACGTCATCTTCCTATACCTCCTTCGTGTGCGTGCCTGTTACTTCTGCTCTCTTTATCATGGTTTCTGTTTTCTCAAAATACATAGAATCCCCCTTTAGTGGCAGTATTTCCTGAATGACCAGTTTGATTGAGACTGGGTTGTAATGGGTAGTCATTGGATCTGCTTTACCAGGTGAAAGTGGGACTCATTGGGACCAAGAACAAGCACAAAAGACCAAAATTCCTTCACTAGATGCTGCAAAAGGCCAAAATTTCTTTTGTAGTGAGGAATTCTGTTAAGGTGGTTTCAATATAAGGTGCAAGTTCTTTCTTAACTTTTGTATCTAACCTGGGGACAGTGCATACTCGATGGTTAAGCTATCCGGCGGTGACTTGCACATGCAAATTGGCCATCACAGTATTTCATCGCAGATGAACTTCTGATTTCATCGCAGATGAAATACTTGGTTACAGAACTTTGGTATCTCACCATATCACAGAACACATTACTCTTCAGTGGAATCAGGTCGGGCATTCACTTTCCATCGTCGCACATAGAGTAATTATGTGTTCAATAATACCAGAATGTGTGTAGCCAGTATGTGTAGATACATGGAATGATGTTGCATACATGTGTGACCCAGATCTTGATTGACCCAGGAAATGGAAGAGTCATAGACTGTATGGATTGATGGTACTGAAACACTGGAGAACAGCTTCTTGTTATGCTTGGATATTTCATTTCTGCACCTTTCAACTCCTTTTAATCTCCCCTTTCTCAGAGCTGGCTTAAGATAAACCCTGAAGCCAAAACTGTTCTTTTTTATTCATCTTTGGGTACTTCCAGACAGAAGGTTCCTAGCATTACCAGGCAGAGGGCATATACAGTTATTCCACCTTTCCTTCCTTAAATTTCTGTGCGTGTGGTGATAGCGACATTGCCTGAATAGCCATATAAATCCCTGAGAACAAGGCAGGGCAATTGCAGAATAATAACCTCATCCGGAAGACCAAACAGATTCCTCCACTTTCCCTTTGGTAGATAGGAGGAAAAGTGTGGAGATATTTGTAAGAGGAAACACGGAAGCACATCTTTTCTACTTCACTACTGCAAGGCTGGGCTATGTGCACTCTCTGCTGAGTTCTATAGCTTGCTGAATTTAATTGACCCAAGGAGGTTTGCTTTATTTCCTTTATTTGCATAACTTACTCTGTGCTAGTGCTAGGGTAAGAACCTGTACATGGTACTGAGGCCCTGCTTATTGAGAATCTCCCTAAGCAACTCTTCTTGCTTCTCAGAATATGCCATGTACTGGCCAGATGTCTTCAAGCATTTTTTCACCGCTATAAAGACTAAATTTCAAGCTGCAATTCTCAGGAAGTTGTGTCCTGTAGTTCATACCACTTTCTGTGGCTTGGCTGTACTTTTTCAGAATCAGAATATTCCCTCAGTCCTCTCCTACATGTCAGTACATACAAGTTAACATATCTGCACTCCCTGAATCCTCCCCATGGGGATGACATTTGTTAGGATATAACATGTAGCTTTGCCAGGCATATGGAGACTTCTGATGATATGGAAGCTTCTGTGGCACTTGCCAACACCCAGAGGACCCTCTGACTGAAGAGTCCATGTAACCAGAAGTTCCCATAAGATTCTCGGTGCTGCATGTTCCATCCCCATTGTCTGGTATAACAACATATGGGCTGGCTTTATGTTTTTGAAGCCATTTGTCTATGGACACATGGTGCTTGCTTATCACCTTGCTAACTTAACATAATAACTTTGAAACAGATAACATTAGGAAGCTATCTGCTCAGGTTCATGAAAAGTATGCTAGTATCAATTGCATTGACTGCTTCTTTCCACAGAACGCACCATAACTCTAACATAGAATGCCTGGCACTTTAGGTACTGCTTCTTTGTGGCACAGTTGTCTGCTTGTCTGTTTGGCAATTAACCATTCACATGCTTTTTGTTGTTGTAACATGCACTTCCTCTCTTGTTTCCATTCAAGCTTTATACAGCATGGAAATTAATGTGGAGAAAGACAAACAGACAGGGGAGACCAAGATTCTTTCTACATCCCCTATCGGCCCAGAGGCTGCCCATCAAAGAGGAATCAAAGTCTATGATGATGGTACCAAAGTAGTCTATGAGATGCACTCTGGAGGCACAGTGGTAGAAAATGGAGTGCATAAATTAAGCACGAAGGATGTAGATGAGCTCATTCAGAAGGCTGGACAATCAAGCATAAAAGGAGAGACTGTATCAATAGGTGATGGAAACCTCAGCCATGTGAAGGAACAGATTCTTTGCAAGGAAGCAAAACTAGAGATGGTGCACAAGTCTAGTAAAAGGCATTCTGGGAACCCTCGACACCAGGCAAAACTCTCTGGGGATGAAGTCCCTGAAGCCAGTGCAGATCATCCAGTAACAATGATATTTATGGGTTACCAAAATATTGATGATGAAGATGAGACGAAAAAGGTGCTAGGTTACGATGAGACAATCAAAGCTGAACTGGTCCTCATTGATGAAGATGATGAAAAGTCATTGCGCGAGAAGACAGTGACTGATGTCTCCACTATGGATGGAAATGCGGCTGAGTTGGTTTCCGGGAGGCCCTTGTCAGACACAACAGAGCCCTCCTCACCAGAGGGGAAAGAAGAAAGCCTACCAATGGAAAAAGTTCCAGGTACAGAAAAGAAAAAGCGCTGTCAATGCTGTATTGTCATGTGACCACCTCTCCCTTTCTTCTTCTTCTTCCGAGCAGCTCCTGCTCCATCACTCCCTTAGACCTCACTGTATTTTTCTAACTGCAATACTGTGAACTGGAAGTGACTGCCTCCATTGCCTTGCAGTTGGGTTGCTCTGATTTTTCTAGCTCTTCAAGGGAGATGAAAATTGTGGAAATACGATTCCTCACCAAATGCACTGTTTTAGGATTATTTTTAATGGGTGAGAGAGAAACAGAAAGTGAAAACACACAAATTCCACTTTCATTTTTGAAACTGATCTATCTATATTGATATATAATATATGAATATGCATAGATGGATGTGTGTTGATATGCATATTTATGTATTGCATATATTTATAGAACTTATAAACGTATATGAAGAATTTTACTTTATATATCTAGCAGGTATGATCAGCCTCCAAGGATTATGCAGGATTCTTAAGTTTCACATCCCTGTGAGCCTTAAACTGCATTTTAATGCGGGGGGGGAGGTTTGGGGGGGAGGGGTGTTTTTTTTAAATAGGTTTATTTTTTAATGGGACAACAGGGGGCACTTGGTCATACTTTTGTTTTGATATCACAAACTGCAGGCCTGTCTTTCCCCAAAGGATATCACAGGTTGGTTTTGTCATGAATTCTGGATGCTGTTCAACAAGATGTGTGGTCTTAGAAACTCCAAAACAACCCGTAGGGACTTGTGAAAGAAAAGTGCTGGCTGGCTGGGGCACATACAGCAGCCTCAACCCAGCATCCACCTCTGCTGTGCATCCTCCATTCATTTTGATGGCGTTTACCGTGGGTTTTTTACAAGTTTCACTGAGAGGAATGTACATTTCACAGCCCTGGCGCTGGACTACTGGCTTACCTTGGAGCAGACATCAGTGTCTAGCTCCAGTGGGACTTGTATACATACAACTGTATCTTCAAGTGTACGGTGACCTTCCCTATCTGGTGCCCTACAGATGTGTTGGACTACAACTCCATTCCCAGCCAACACATCTGCAGGGCAACAAGCTGGGGAAGGCTGAATTATCAACTTGGCCCTTGTTTTGCAACATCAAAAGCAGACCATTGGTCATCTCCACTAAACGAAGTAATTGAAAGTGAGCTTGAATTCGTTTTATGCCTAGAAAATAGAGAGTGGTAATGGATGGATGGATGGATGGACGGACGGACTTGTTTTAAACTGGCCTTATCTAAATCTTCCAGCTTACAGTATTGTGAATCTGCTCCATCTCTTTATGTTCAAAATGAGCTAAGTGTGTTGAAAAATTGGGGCCCATGACTGCCACGACTGATGTGTGGACACTGATTTTAATTACTTGCTTTTCTATGACAGTGCCTACATAGGTTTGTGGTCTACTTGCCTTGGTATGTGAGACATTCTTTGAGGGTTTACTTAAAATAGGTACTCATAATAATTACTGTACAGTGTGATACCATTCCTAGAGAAAAGTCAGAACAGTCAGTTTTTTCCAAGGGCCAAAGGACCCTGTTCTCAAGCAAAGCGGGATATCAACAACTTCAGCTGGAGCAGGCAATATTTCTTGAAGTGTACAGTCTTTCAACATCCACAGAGCCCTTCAGGTAGAAATAAGAGAGCTGCGTATCCAGACAAGTGGACCAAAAGAAGATGTTGACTTCTTATACTGCTGAACCAACTTTTAAGGCTCTGCTGCTTAAATGATTGGAGACTTTACTTAGTAAGAGCAGCAACTATGATTCAATTTCCCTAAGGTGACTCCTATATTTCCTAAGCAATCTTATTTATTTCCCAAAAGTTCAGCAAAATAATCTATAGCTCTCTCATTTTCACTTGAAGAAATGCTCTATGGATAATAAGTCACACTTTGAACGGTCATCACCACCTTACTTGGTTTATTTCACTCAGCGTATTCAGGCATTATTTTTCCCCAGGTCTGTTCCTGGCAAGAGAACAGGAGCAAGTCTTGGGCATTCCTGCTCCCTTCTCATTGGGTACATTGAATGGGAGATCCCCTAAGCCTGAGTGTTAGAGCTGTTCTGACCCAGAGCGATTATTTGCTTGAAACCAGCGGCAAGGAAGCTGAGCCTCCCTGATGTAGGGGACTGCAAGCCCTATCAGCCCCAGCCAGCATGACCAATAATCAGAGATGATGAGAGTAGTAGTACATAAGTTCCCTTAAGCTCTTGAAGTTCAATCTCATAATCTCTTAAGGTTATAGGAGACCCCACTTTCATCTAATATGGGATCTCCTGGTTTGGTCATTCACTCCCCTCCTCAGTAAAAGAAGTGAGGGAGTGCAGAGGACTGGCTGCATGAACCTAAGGCCCGCTGTCACTTCCTCCCTTGGGACATTTGATTTGAATTCCTTGTTTCAAAGTACCATTTCTTCATCAGTGGACCCAAGCGGAACTTGCAGGTGTACAGGTGTAGGTTCTTCATTTTGCACTCTTGTAGAACACTCATGTGAAGCCCACGAAGTTGTGCTCTGGTAAGCCTTTGCTCATCTAAGTCCATGATTTGGAGTGGCCTAGTTTCTGACTGCTGCAACTGATAGATGACCCTCCTCTTCAAGGCACCTTACACAAAAATACTGCCTTTTGATGAAGTGTCAGCTGGAAAGAGGCATGGCTGAACTCACTATAAGTTGAGGCCAATGGGAAATCCCTTGACTACAGTAAACCTTCCCATGGCTTTTGTCCAACCAATATTTCTCATGAAGATATTCCTGACTGATATCTATGAAATTTAAATTTGAAACTATACTTTCTAGTAGCATTAAAATAATGTCAACCAAGAAGGAATTTAATAAGTCTGTGGAAAGACCATAAACCAACATCAATCTCTTTGGACACTGAGGTTGTTTTTTTACAATGTACCTGTTCTTCTCTCTTGGATGGTGCTTTTACTGTATTAACTGTTAGCTTTAAACATTGTGTTGAACAATGTTTTTGCTCTGAACTCTTTTCTTTCTGTGCCATTAAGAAAGACGCCCCTGCATGATACCATCGTGTAAGGAATACCAAAAGTGAGTTTGCAAGATCATACCATATCCTGGTCCTAAACTCATTGACTTGGCAGCATGTTGCACTTGATTTCAGTTGAAATTACTTCCACAGAAGTGTGCTTAAGATCTTAGCCTTTAAAGATAGAGGAGATCTTTGAAGGGTAGGTTATCACATGCAACATTTCTATTTATGGATTTCAGTCATTGGAAAACCAGTACTCAGAGTCCAAATGATAAAATATAATATATCATAAAGAAATCAGGGAAACAAATCAAACTGAACTTACAGTAGCAGAAAGAGATTAACAATGCAATATCCTGATGCCTGCTGAGAAGTAAGAACTATTGAGTTCAATGGAACTTACTGCTAGGTAAGTGTGTCTAGGATTGCAACCGAAGGAAGATTTCCTACTGTTTCTTATTTGTTTCAGTCACTGATAATGACTCACATTTACTTACACCATGAATACTAATCCGTGCTCCATTTTTTGTTTGTTAGTTAAGTGGCACACAGTCCATAGTTTCCATAAAATTTCAATTTTACCTGGAATATATTGGTTTTCACCCTCCTTCAATCTCAGATTTTGCTCATATTATATTTAGCAGCAGTTCAACCTTCTTAGCTACTGTATTCTTCACACAGTCTATCAGATGAACCTGAAGATCTAGTAGCATGTGACATCCCATGCAGCTTTTAAATAATGGTGACAGTCTGTAGCTCCTTCTGACCTCATACTTGCCTGGGTAACAGTACCTGATGTTAACTATTGGGATTAAGTATTTGCAAGTTAAGAAAACAACAGAGGTATTGAAAATTTGGGGATTCATGGCAGCTTTATTACTTTAGCATCAGCATGTGTGTCAGAAAAAGCTGCCAGAAAATTTGGGGGAAAGTTTACTATATAATGGTTAGAAGTAGAGCACAAAAATAACCCCTTTTTGATACAGGAGGAAATTGAGTTCAACTGATTGCAGTTTGTATTTTAATAATGCCCTCAGTGGCCAGGATTCAATCATTATTCATGCATACCAGGCCAATGTTAAACAAGTTAAGCTATTGTTTTAGGAGGTAATTTATAATGGGGTTTCCAAAGACTGATTTCCTATCAAGCACAAGAAATTATTGAACACAGTGAACCAATTGAAGTGAAGTAGATTTATATTCCACTGAGATCAACAGGTGGGTCTTGCGCTCTGTAGATTTACCCCTGCAGGCCCTAATTCCTTCTTAGAGAGTTTTGGAACATCTAAACTGTTGGATTCAGCCCTTTCAAATGAGGCTTTGGTTGTGTGCTGCCTCAAACACAGAATTTTAGAAGAGGTCCAGATGTTGTCATCTTTCATTTTTAATGCTTCCATATTTTCCTACTGCTTCATCTATCTTTTCCTTACCACAAACAAGGAGAGATGGATAATATAGTTAATACAGCTGCAAAATGCCTTTCTACGCTGGAAGCTATCCATCTGGAAGCTGGATAGTCAAATAGGAATGCTATTGAGATCAATGAAACAAGGTTGCAATGACTTAACTTAAATGCCAGTGAACTAAATTACCTTAACTTAATCTGTATCCAAATTATGTCTAATTAAGTCTGCAGTCCAAAACTTTAAAAATAAAAAGTAAAGCATGCTTACATGAGCAAATATTAGGCTCTACTCTAAATCTTCAGAAGCCTTATCTAAATGATATGTTGATCCACTCAATTTAATATCAAATAAAGCTATGTAGATACATTGATAGAACGTCCCCACATGAAAGTGAATAGCAGAGACCTCATATGAACGGCAGCAGCTTGGTTAGTACAATTTGTAGAGATATTATTATGCAGTCACTAAATTTCAACACCATTTTTTTATATTTTCACCCACTCTTTTTCTCCTACAGAGATAGAATTGTGTTGAAAACTATATATAAAATGCAAAGCAAGGAGTCAGTTCAATCTATGAATGCTAAGATTTCGTGCTGGGTTTTCATGATGGTTACAATGTCTGAGATTACACATTTCTGTCAGTTTTATACCACACTCACTGTAGTGACCTTCTGCAAAAGAATCCTGGGAATTGTATGCTTGGGAGTGTGCTGACAAGTCCATTCCCATCTCTAGCACCTCTAACAGAAATTTAATTCCCAGTTTCAATCTGTAATCTAGACATAGCCCTTAGAAAGTTTTGAACAAGATTTCTATATATCTGTATCATCATTTCATGTTTGCAGTTCCAGCACAGAAAAATACTTTAGTCAAGAGGCATAGGCAGAAAGGATTAAATTCATGACAGTTTGGCACAATGAATATTTCGCCTTAACTTTTGTAAATAAATACAAAAAAAGAGAAAGAAAAGTATTTTCAGCATGTTTCCTAGAATAAAAACAAGTAACCTGTACAATGTTTTATATTTTGTATTTACAACGTTTCTACAAATTTACCTTTGTTTTCATGAATACTTTATTTTAGTTTTTGCAAAATCACTGCATCCTTTTCCAATTCAAAAAAGAAAAAAAGATAAAATACAACCATCTAACAGAGCAAGCATCCCCTTTCAATTAAAGTAATATCAAGACAGAAAGAAAAGAATTACAGGGTTGTTTTCTCTTTTGGTTTCCTGTGGCTGATGTACTGTATGGTATACGTTTACATAACTCCTCCAATTTGCCTTTGTGATATTATCTAAATGAATGACAAAACTAGATACGATGTGCCATTGGACAGATTGCCTTAGCATTCTCTTGATTTTAATTCTTTCCCTAGGTCCCCTACCACTTCTCCCATGCAGGCTGTGTTCCAAAGCTGTATCTGCACAACATTCTCTTTCAGTCTCCTTTTGGTTGCAAAAAGGCATACTTCTTTCTCAGAAACATGAATGGAATGGCACAATTCTAAAATCCAGCTATGATCCTTGACCCATAAGACAGAAAAATCGAACATTATGCACAGGTTCTCTAGTGGTGGTTGGATTGTTCTGTTAGATTCTCGATACAGACGGACATTTACAGTCCCTTTAAAAAGATGAAATGCAAGCAGCAGATAAGCAGATCGCCTGGCACGCGAAAAGGATGTTACTACTCCCTAGTTTCCTAGGAAGCAGAAGTGTGGTAGAAGTCAGTGGGTCATTTGCTGTTGGCAATCTATTGGAAAAATGTATTGGTTGTTGGAAAATGGTAGTTACACCTCCTTGTACCTGCTCTCTGTATTCATCTTCCATCTGCATTGCAAGGCTGATGAGTAGGTGATGAATCTACCAAAAATAAGAAAAAAATGTTGATGTCAAATGGAGATGTTGACATCCTCCATTTAAAAAGGACAGGCCAATACCAATTGGGGCACAATAAGCCCATAGTGCTGTGGCCATAAGGATGGATGATAAATTGATTTAATATTCGACAAATGCTGGAGACAGTGGTAGTCAATGTTTTCATAACCCCACTCTACCCCTGCTGCTACTTCAACCTGATGATTTAGAACTACATGTTATTTCATGCCACTGGGTGTCCTAAAGCTTTGTTTGCTGACTGGTCACAAAATCTAGCAAGAGAGTGTTTGTTTATTCAGCATTTTATAGCCGCCTTTTAAAACTTTGAGTTCTCGAAGTAGGTACCTTTGCAGAAAGAAAAAGCTGTGTAAGCCTTCCCTCGTTACTGAATATGCATTGGAAATGATATTTGGGTCCTGGTCAAGTTTAGTGTTAGTCTTGGGACCTTGATGGAGCTAAAAAATAGGTTAAAATGACCAGAGGGGCATTTTCTAGGAAATTAGGCTATCAGAGATAGAGTAAAAATACCCCTCCATCTCATCACTGAATTTTCCCTGCATGGGCTCCTTCTCCTGCATTAATTCTAGAAGAGACACTGAATCCTAGGAACCCTGTATGTGCCTCGTAAGTTCTCACCTTAGAAGACCACCTTTTATGACCCCATTGGTGGATCTCAGATATTACATTACAGATATTCAGAGTTCTGACTTAAGAATAAAACAGAAGGCAGGCAAATTTATATGATAGATTAATAATTACTCCAATTAAGTCAAGAATCAACCCAAATGTGCTAAATTCCCTAAGTGCTTCTGCATGATAATTTAAAATACTATTTTAAGAAAATGCCATTAATTTAACACAGTTGCAGAAAGACAGAGATTCACACTGTAAGAGTAGGATACTGCAGTTGGATGTTCTGGATGCAGAAAGATTCCCTGCATGACTATTTTTAAGGTCTCTTCTTCATGACATAATTTTATGATCAACTGTTGAGAAAAGAATGTGAGGTTGCACATACAATATTTGTGCAGAAGGAACATCAACACAAGTAGCAAGACACTAGTTGCTACTCGATATTCATTGGTGCTCTTTATATATGGAAATTTAACACTTTCAAATCCTTACATTTCTTTAAAAACTGACATTTAAATTTTATTTCACATGATAATGGAAGAGTGTTCTGGACAGATTGTGTCATAACAATTTCATACTTCAGTTTGATGAGGTCCAGGAATACCACCCAATTAAAAGGACCTGGATATCTGAAGGAGTGTCTCCTTCCCTGTGTGTGTGCCTGCCCACCCCTTGAGATCTGGGTTGGAGGTCCTTCTTTGGGAGCCCTCTTTGAAGGAGATTAGGAGAGTGACTGCCTGGAGAGGGGCTTTGTCAGTGGTGGCACCCCAGTAATGGAATACACTCTCCGCAGAAGTTCGCCTGGTGCCAACACTTTATTTTTGACAATGAGCCAAAACATTTTCATTTTCCCAGTATTTTAAGGTTTAAAATGTTATTTTAACTGGGTTTTATAGAGATGATGCTGTGCTTTACTTTGTTTTATTGTAAGACCATCCTGAGACTTTTGGTAATGAGGACAGTATGGAAAACCTTTAAACAAATAAATAGAAGTTCAAGTCAAATTCAGCACAGAAAAGACTAAGAAACAGACAAGATGCAATTATGTTAGATATCCCTTCATCTGCATGGAATTGGACCTGCCTGCTGAGGATGATGAGAGTTGTAGTCTAACACAGATGGAGGTCATCGGATTGAGGAAGACCGCTGTTTTCTGACACCAAATTTATGGCTCCTTAAGTAGCCAAGACTCTGCCTTCCTCTTTATTTTTATCCAGTCATAAAAGCAGACTTATATGAACTCCAAAGTTCATAAGGAAAAAAACATCTAGCAGGAAAAAGGCCTTGAATGACACCCCCCCCACACACACACACACACACAGGCACACGCACGCGTGCGAATCAGTGGGCATGGAAAGGTTTTTGGGGAACATAAAACAGGAAGTGAAAATGGAAGGCGGTCGCCTGGAAGACATGAAGTGGCTAGGAACCTGGACCAAAGCACCCTACGTGGCAACATTTCTGTTGCAGGTCTGCTTTTGTTAAGGACTCCGTGCTCTTACATTTTGGTTGGATGTGCCTCAATCTTGTAAAAGGCCGATCCATTTTTAACACCTGAGCAGAAGCGTAAATGCCTGCTCCCTACACCCGTAATTTCCAGTCCCCTGCAGCAGCCACCAGAAACATGGAAGAGGCTCATGAAGGCCACAAAACAATAACCACTCTCTGTGCTGCAAATGCTTATAAAACATCTGGCTGAGTTATTAACATTCTGCACAAAGGGAAGTTTCAGCAGCGTGCTAGTTAAGAACAAAACAAAAACTTCCTGCATGTAACATGCACAGCAGGGAATAAATGAGTAACTTGACCCACCTCCAGTCTAAGCCTAATTTGGTAGAGTCAGGATTCCACCACCTTGGGCTGCTGTCCTACACTCACCTATCTTGGAGTAAACTCTGCTGAACTCTGTAGGATGTTCTGATTAAATGTGCACATGATTGCAGAGTTTGTCCACCATCTCATCCTGTGCAATGTCTCCCTTCAGCTGCCTATGTCCTCAGAACCTCCATCCGTATCATTTGTATCTGTATTTTTTGTTTAGAAATACTTTCAGGATGCACAGGAAAGCCACAAAAGATCCCACTGATGTAAATAACTTGATATCTGAGTTCCTGCCTCATCTTCCCTTGCCTTTCTGAAAAAGCTTTTCCAGGCCTGTTTAGAATGAGAAAGAGAGCCTTCTTATTCATAAAAAATAAGATAGATTTAAATTAAAAGTGCAAGTCTGCAAACATACTGCAAATCAAAACTGCAGATTTAAAAGATCAACAATTTATGAAAACTTCCCTAGCTGAAAGTATTCTGCATGGAAAGGATAAAGCCAAAGGTCAGACCCATCTATGATAATAGGACCTTTAGGCTTATGTTATGGACTTCACCCACATAGTTCTTCAAAAAAACCAAAAAACCCTTTTTCTTTAGATGTTCTTCCTGCTTAATCCTAGAACCCCATTTTATCTCTGTAACCTGGTTCACGGATGGTACTCCAATGACACATCAACAGGAATAACTTTAATCACATAATGTACTCTAATCTCTTGGACTTTCACGTTCCAAGCATTGTTTTCAGTAGCCAGTGTACTTTGTTTTTCTTTAAAAAAATGTATCCCTTACTGAGAAACCCTGACCCACCATCTAGTTAAGTCAAGCCCTTGTCAGAAAAGCCCCCATGTATAGGCCAACGAGTGGATGTTTAGGAGTGACTCCTGGTACCCACATGTACATGGCCATCTGCAAAGGAGCCTTCAGGCATGACCAGCTGCACGCATGTAAGGGTTCCACATGATCAGGGCTTCCAGTCCTGAGCAGCTAGATGCCCTTTGCAGCTGTCATCTTGGGGCTGGGGGCACAGGATCAAGGGAGGGACCAGGAGACATCACCTCTTTCTGCCTTCTGGGCAGTAGCTAGAAGGCACATGTGAATAACATGGCAGCTTTAGGGTTGGAGGGCACTTCAGAACATAACTGCTGAAGCCAAACTGGAATTACGGAAGTCACTTGCCCAAGAATCTGAGTACCAGGCAAAGGGCCTGAACTCTAGAACATAAAATCATGCTTCTGAAGCTGAATTAAGATGGTGCTGGCACTGCTGGGAAGGAGCACTTGGCTTTACAGCATGCCACTCTGCCCATTTGGGGGAGTGGGGGGACTGTTTTTAAAACCCAAGTAAAATTAAAACAGGGTATCTAGAAGGCACCAAGAATGGGCTTCTTAGTGACCACAGACATCATGATGGAGACATCTGAAGTTTTTGCATTTGAGCCTACAATTCAGGACCTTTATGACCCATTGAGAGCTCTTCTATAAACTTCGATAACATGTCAGTTGGGATGTAACAGGGGTCGCCATGCAAGTCCAACCTCATCATGGATCATCTAAGAATTAACTTCTTAGATAAATACCCAAAGCATGTCAGATGCTGATCAGACCTTGCATACATTTCTGTACAGCACCAGGCTGTCACAAAATGTGGCCATGCGTAGCTGATTTCATTGCTTGAAACTCAGTGGCCTGAAGTGTTAAAATCAGGAGGCTACACCATGTCTTGCCAGCCAGCACTAAGCATATTTTGACAAATAGAAATTTATCCTCCCCATGGAATGCAACGGAATCATGTTAGAGTTGTAGCCATTAAACCATGTTCTAACTCCATTTACTCAGAAGCAAAGATGACTGATTTAGGAGGGCCACTTTCTAGTCCATCGCTATGCATGTTTACATGGGAATTCAGCAGATTTCATTCCTGAAGAACTGTGTGTGGAATTGCAGCCAATCTTACAGATTTTTACTCAGGAGTATGTTCCAGCATTTAGCTGTATCAAAGCTGTAATTCTGGCCCAGCCCCTTTAATTGAGGTTGTAGGTATTGTGTAAATATGTGAGCCGCTCCGAGGCTTCGGCGAATGGGGCGGCATAGAAGTCTCCTAAATAAATAAATGCCAAGATGAGAGACAAATCCATTTAAAAACCCATTTTTGTTTTCCAGCAGCAAATGAAATGCCAAGTCAGAAATAGGGCAAACTCCAAACCAGTAAAGGGTTCTCCATGTGCCATAAATAACGAAAATGATCCTCAAACAGGAGAGCAAGACAATGTTGTGTAAAAATACAGCTTTCTCATGAAATGTAGATGTGGGCAGAGGGACAGTAGAAATTTTATTTTTACTTTTTTAAAAATGGCATAGCTTTAGTAGCCCACTTTTCTTTGTGAGCAAGTGTAAATACAATCCCATTTTGGAGGGGAGAAAATGAATAATAAACTGCTGTGCTAACTACTGGTTTAGAGTTGCTGAAAATAGCTGCTGTCCTTTGTAACCTGAAGTGTACTTTTTGAGACTGTAAATGCTTTTTCCCCCTTCCAGATTTTTTTTAAAAAATCATAGACAGACAAAAAAAAAAAAAAGATTTTAGACACTGCCAGCAACAGCCATGCTGAAACGGTGGCTACTTTCTGGGTTTCCCCCTTCTTTCTGTATAGTATTAAAAGTAAATAAAACTGCCTTTTCACTGCACCTATTTCTGTGTCTTTGTCCTCTTTTTACTCTGTAATTCTCTTTCAGATGCTCTATAATCTCAAGGAAGTCCTGCATCCAAACATTTTCCTTCCACTCACTAAAATATTATAGTACTAACTCATACTTACTTCCCCATCATCAACACCACCTCACTTTTCTGTTCTTTGTTTCTACTCGTCTGGAATTCCACTAGACGCTCTCACACCTCATTAACTCACCATGGACTTGGGAGTCTACCTTTTTCCCCTCATCCCTCCCATGGGATGCTCTGCATAACGCACTCTGGGGCTCCTCTTGTCACAGCAACAGTGAGATGCTAGGAGAGGCAGTGGAGGGTCAGCGCTGGAAGGTGAGAACACAAAAAGAGAAGGAAGTCTCAGGGCCCTTTCCTCCATTCCATCCCATTTACATTCCATACAGCTGAAATGCACGAAATGTACATCTAAAGAATAATGACAACAGTGACAAAGAATATATGATGGAGGTGCAGTCCTCAGATCTGGAAAAGGACTGCAGCTCTCTCAGGTGTACCCCTTGAGTGTGAAACAGATGAAAGATGGTAGACAAACTCCCTACATCCGTCACCATCAGATATGCAAACTGGGACCAATAGGAGCTGCACCCCATCACTATCTTGAGGATCCCACATTCCTGATAGACGGTCAGCTGCAGTCACACATGTATTTAGGAGTATGCCCTGTAATTTGTTAGTTTGTTTTTTTGTTTCAAGCATTTCTACCCCATCCTTTACCGAGGTAGCTCAATAAGGCGAACATCTGAGTAGACATGTACAGCATTGTGGCCTCTTGGCACCCCCGGGGACCTCAGGTGGGTGACCCAAAGGTGAACATTACCCCAAGCAGTTGTATTCAGAAGACAACTTGCCTTCCCCTTGATGCAGAATTTCCTCAAAACACCAACAGGTCTATATTTGTTTACCCTCCCCCCTTTTTTTTCATCCAGATTTTTTTCATCCAGCACTAAACCTCCTGACTTGCCTACTTTTTCAAAACAGAGATGAGTCCTGTTCTAAGCCCATTACTTTGAAACACCTTTAGCACATCATTTAGTGTCTGGGTCAAAAATATAAACTACAAATTGGCTGTGGCAACTGATCGGTTGGGCTCCGCAGGCTTGCTGCTCAGCCTCCAACATATTCTGTAATAATCGAACCCTAGAAGCAGCAGCAGCAGCAGCATATACAGGCACAGTTATGCACCGCAGCTAACTTCCTCCTAAAAGGAGACACAGCTACAGGCCTCTCTTGCCACAAGTGCTCTTCCACACTGTGTGAACAGTAAAAAGGTTTGGTAGAGCCTTCCCTTAAGAATGCACCCCACATGCAAGGAGCTGAGGCTCAGAGAAATTAGAGCAAGCACCCGCTGAGCATTGCCAGGGTCCTCTCTGGGGGGTTTATCTGTGGTGGGGTGGTGGTGGGGGGAAATTCTGGAGCTGAAGTCACAACTCGGGGAGGAATCATCATGTTGTGCAGTTCAAAATATGGCTGCTTTTAAAATGAGTTGCTAATGGATGGCATAAGGCAGTGTGAAAATGAAGTTCAGGCATAAAGTAGCACACCAAAGCTGCAGTTCCCATCTTATTGACCTGTTTGTTTGCTTAATAAATCGACAGGTAACTTAACTACATCCCAAAAAACATGAGACAGTTTCTGTCACAAAAGTTTTAACACCCAAGATATCCGTTGTTAAAATATTTTTTTAAAAATACAGAATGTCTCGATTAAAACTTTTTGTTTCTTTATTTTTGGTAGAACAACCATTCTCAGTTGCTTCCATTTTCTTTTCTTTTTACATGAACACCCACAATTATTAGCAAAACTAGAGCAGAAGAATGTGGTCCTAGATAATGGGTCTCTGAGGTGGGGCCTTCTGCTGCCTCCCTTCCCCGAGCAGCTCTGTGTAGCCAGATGTAAGTGGCCGGACAAATGGAGAAGTGAGTCGCAGTTGCCAGGACATTAACTGTAGCACTTTGAAGTAAAGTGTAAGAAATGCCTGAGAAATAATAAGCACCTCCTTTCTGCATTTTAAGGGCTGAATATCCGGAAGGGGAACATAACTCGGTAACATGGCATATGTTTTGCATGTAAATGGTCCCTGGCTGATCTCCTGAGATCAAACTTCAGGACAGTCAAGTTAACAAAAATGGATTCCTCAGGCCCTGAACTGTACTCAGCTACATGGGATCACTGCACCCATGGAAAAGCTTTTCATGTGCTCATGGGAGCTGGGCAGAAGCTAGGATGCCCTTTGTTCTGGGGCAAAGATTCATTACTCATCCAGCAAGCTTCTCCTGAACATGAAAGCAAGATCAGTCCATGGAAAGACAGAGGTTTGTTTTAAAAAAGGCAACCTTCCCCAAGATGGTGTCATCCAAAAATTTGTGCCACAAATCCTAGCATTTCTGATTATGACTATCTTGGCTAGAACTGATGGGAACTGAAGTCAAAAATATCTTGAGGAACACAGGTTTATGAAGAGTGGCTTACAGGCCATGTATGTCCACCAGCCATGTATGCTGGCTTACTAGAGCTCACCCCTGGCACCTCCAAGTATCTTTATTTGTATTAGGTTTATTGCTCTACTAGAAATTTAAAACAACCAATCACTGCCCCACCCTAGATCTTTCCACCAGGGGGGCAGTGCTGCCCACTTTGTGAATCATTGATCTGAAGAACCTGTAAACAACCATGAGTAAGGAATGAGGAGTGCATGATAAATGCCTTGAATAGAAAAGCACTTGGTAAGTCACCGGTTATAAAAACTGATGCATAAAGAGAGCAAATGCAGGAGTTTGAAGTAAATTAAGTTCATCTATTTTGCAAAAGATATTCAAAAGAAAGAAGAGAAATCAGAAATGATGCTGATGATGGATGAACTTCAGTTTCTTGAGGGTTTTTCAGTTCATTGTCTGAAATCATGCATTTTCCATAATGGTAATTTACAGCACAAACAATTTTCACAGTGTTGCATATCTAATAGTGTTGCATGCCTAAGATCTGATTCATAATTAAAATATTATGCATTGTCAACACTCTTCAAAACTTCCACTGTATCCAAGAAAAGATGCTTTGTTCTAAGCTTTTCCCATATGCAGATAGCTAGTTGTCACTGATCTTCAGATGATGCTTTTGGTTCCATTGCTTACGTTGTTTGCACACACTGAAATGCTATTGGCATTTGTAGTGGGTGCTTAAAGGACACTGCATAGCCTGCCCATCGAAGACAACGAAAGGTAAAGTAGAATTTGAAAGACAGAATTACGCCACGTGGACAAGCGGGATTAGATTTCTGTACCTTGCACAGATGCCTGCAGTAAAAGTCAAAACCAGTTTAGCTATCCATGCATAACAACTACATCGACCAAAAAAAAAAAAAAAAAAAACCTTGGCTAGGCGCTCTGTACACCAAAGAGGAAACCGTCTTAGGAAATGTCCTCCCCTTGGCATACATCAAATCTTTCCTCTCCTAGAAATGGAAGGAAATAGTCTTGTTAAAATGGCTGGATTTACACTGTCTTCTCATATATCTTTCCTCCTGGGTGCTTGTCCCTGGTGCCCACTGGGGCTATTGGGGTGGAGGTCCGGGCAAATACTCAGTACTTTAGTGAGTTTATTGGCACAATCCTGGAAAAAAGTGTGGCACTATAGAACTGTATGCCCTACAACAGAGGAAATGTACCCATTTGGGAGAAGATCCCTCTGCCACTAATGTAAGGGAAAAGGCAGGGGACTTCTGCCCATTTCAGACCAAATCTAGAACCTCCTCTGTGCCTGAGTCACCTAGAAATAGATGTTAGCAAGGTGCCTAAACACAGACTTCAGGAGTCAACAGAGTCATTGGGAAAGGTCCTAACACCTCAGGCACAAATTTATTTTGATGTATCCATCTGCAACATCTATATACTGCTTTTTAACAGGTTTCCTGAGCAATGAACAATAAAAATAAAAAGGATCAGAAATTCAATTATGTAAATAAACCCACTGCCAGTTAATCAGGGAAGGCTTGTTTAAATAAAAACAAAACTGGTTCCTGAGACTTCAACAGGCCAGGGAGTTTTGTACAGAGGGAGCCAATGCTCAGTTCTACTCAAGAGTGGACTCCAGGCGGGCCACAGGTCCATGTAGAACCAGTAGACGTGCCTCATCTGATGGCCTCAGTGGCTGACTAGACGGGTAAGGGGGAAGACACCCTCTCAGAGGTTGGGCTATGAAAGGTCTCTCAACAGGGATCCGGATGCGTTAGCTTGCTTCTCTGGATTCCCTGTGAATGATTCCTAGGAAGTGAACACATCCACTTGCAAATCTGGCATGAGCTGACTGGACTGGGTATTTTATTTTAAAGGAAATTATATGGAGAGACCCATCCCCTTTATTACAAGGCAGTAAATAAAAACCAATATGACTTCTGTGTGCCACTTATCCTGCTTATCTCAAAAGGCTTGGTTCAGAACTGTTTAGCTCTTTTATTCTATTTTTACACTGCCCTTCCTTCAAGGAAACACCCCCACCCACTCACCAGGGCTGCTCTCAGCTAATGCCTTTGATACATTGGGAGGTGGAGAAGTAAATAGACAAAAAAGCACCCTTCAATTTGTGGAAGTAACCCTACTTAAGGACAAGAAAGAGAATCTGTGAGGCCGACACAAACCCAGAAGAAAAGAAAATGAGTATAAAAAGAGCTTTGGGGTTTAGTTCAAGTTATACCTACAATATCAGTATAAGAGATAACCATACAATTTGAGTTTCTCTTGAAGCCTATACTCACAGTAGTTCCAATGCATTTAGGTACAGATGTCTATATTTGCTTGGCAAAATGAGATTCATGAAAATGTCAGCACTATGAAATGCAGGTGCACAAAAAGTTTATACAATCTTTATAATACCTTATTTTAATTAAGATGTTTAGTTTGGAAAAGGAGAGCATCATGTTTATAATAGAGATAAACATGTTGCCAGATGCCACTTTTTACAGTATAGCTCATAACAAGGAAATACAGCCTCATATTTATGGGGGATACAGGAGTGCTGCTCTGTGATGCACCCCTGCGTAACTAATGAGGGACACTGAAACGTGTTTAAACTGTTGAACATCTACAATTGCTATGTGGTCTGGGAATTTCTAGCATTCTTTTCACAATGTTTTTAAGAGAAAGGCATTCTTTTATGATTATGTTTAGTTGCTTCCATCTGAGTTGATCAGGAGTCAAAACTGCTGTGCCGAGCAATCCTATGCATGCCAACTTGGAAGTAAATCCCACTGTTTGCAGTGGGGCTTACCCAGGAAAATATTTATAGGATTACATTAACTTTAAAAGATGAACCACAGAGCA
This sequence comes from Varanus komodoensis, assembly GCF_004798865.1. Taxonomy (NCBI): domain Eukaryota; kingdom Metazoa; phylum Chordata; class Lepidosauria; order Squamata; family Varanidae; genus Varanus; species Varanus komodoensis. The sequence continues at coordinate 1,938,553 of NW_025336374.1, read as the reverse complement.
TTTGTAAATGGTGCTCTGGCATTTCAGAGAATGAGAATCGCTTTTAGAAAGTGCAGGATAGATTCAAACGAGCTGTGAGGAAATATAGGTGGTTTATGGTTGAAAGTGAGAAATATTGGAGTAATTCCAGCAGATTTGCCTCGAGGATGTGGTTTGAAATGGAAAGCATCTTGCCCATTTCTCCAAGTGACTGACTGCAATAAAAAGTATGCTGGGTGCTAAGTACTTACTGTGAGAAAGATATTGTTTATTATTAGTTATTCTAATAGGTAGTAACCATTATAGTTATTATCACGTGCTATTAAAACTGCAGCAGGGAAAAGGCAACAGAAAACCCAGCATTGCTAGCTCATTACAAGCCAGTCAAGCATTATTGAGCAATAGAAAAAGCATGCCTGTAACATGGTAATAATTCTTACTCATTTCTAGTGTACTCTATCGTAAATAGTTCCCATCTGGTATATCAAGCTCTTAACTAGAGAAAGTGATACATCCTCACTGTGTCAAAATGTATTTATTACAATTTTCAAGTCATGTTTTCTAAATCCGGATAGTTGGATCATGTGAACACTGACACATGGTCTTCCAATTTAGCAATAATGGCTGCAGTGTTCTTTAGTAATACAACAGAGACATCAATTTTGCTTTGGAAAATGATCATCTACATGAAGATGACCATTATTATAATATCTTGCTTATGTATTGATGGATGCCATTTATATCCTCCCCTTCCAGATAAATTTATGTTTCCAGGACAGCTAGCAAAGCTGCAAGAAATGATCAAAGTTCAAGTAAAATCAACATAGGAAACGACGAAGTGTAGCATGTCCTGAAATAGCAACAGCCTTTTTGAACAGATGCTAATATCAAAACTGCTCTTAAGTTTAAAAAATGCTAACACGTGTGGTTCTTAAAAGCTTGGATAAACAAAGTGGTTTTGCCCACCACCTAGTGTGTCACTGGGGTTAGAGAGTTGGGCTGGGAACCCAGGAGATCCAGGTTCTAGTCCCCAGTCAGCAGTGGAGTACACCAGGTCTCTCTTTGGATTAGTCACCACCTCTCACCCTACCTCACAGAGTTGTTGTTGCAAGAATAAGATGGAGAACTTTGTAAGCTGCCTTGAGTTCCTTGCAAGAGGAAGAAAGTTTGGGCATAAAGGTAATATGAAAATAATAACAATGATAAAAATGAAAGTAACAAGGATGTCAAGCAGGACTCTCTGGGAAGAGTATTCCAAAAACAAGGAGCTCTCACTGAAAAGGTTTATTAAAGACAGGGCTGAATCAACTCACTGAAATGGAAGGAAGGAAGGAAGGAAGGAAGGAAGGAAGGAAGGAAGGAAGGAAGGAAATACAAGACTCATGCCTCGTTATCATCCAGCTGCCTGGAGAAATGCCTCAGGTCATGTTCTTAGTAGACAACAGGCCACTGTAGTAAAAGGCCATGCAATATATGTACTGGGCCGCTAAGCCTAGTAGGACTGTAACTGTTAAGACCAGAATTTTGAATTCAGTTTGGAAACTTACTGGGGAGCCAGTTGTGGTCTTCCAATAAAAGCTAAGCTATGTGATCTCCACCCAGTGCCTTAAGAAAGTGTTACAAGTTTTAACAGGATTAAAACGAATCCCTGTGGATGCACAGTGGTTTTCCTCTAGTCTTTCCTCCAAGCATAAGTAGCATGACCACTTACAAAGTGCCAAAAGGGAGGGTCGCATCACCCAAAGAGAAGACTCGTGCTTGCAAATGCTAATGTATATGCAGAGGTGCAAGTGTTAAAATACAGCTAAAACAGCAGTGCAGCCCATCTTGCCATAGTGAGGTATGACCCATGTATCTGCCCAGCCTGCTGCCCAGGTGCTAACTCTTGGATGGACCTCTTCGAAGGGGCTCTTCTGCTCTCTCTTCTTATGGCCCTTGATCTTGGAACCAAGCAAATACAGGATTTTCCTCTGACAGCTCTTCAAACAGAGGCGTGTCTGTGGCCACCCAAGCCCTGGGGGAAATAGTTTGTGCCCCTCCATTCACATCATAAAAGACATGGCTGAAAGGTTGTTTCTTGGCTCTCAGTGGTTCCCTCTAAATTCTGTGGGACAAAGTGAGTACTGTGCAACATGGGACCCAGGTTGGGGCATACATGCGGGCACAGCCCCACTGCTCCAGACGCTAGTGCCAAGAATCCCTGTAACATGCAGACCTTCCCTAGACACGAACACCCCACCCATCATCACGCTAAGGCACCTTGACAGCTGGCCATCTGATATACCTGCTGTGTAGCTGTGCAAAGAAGAAAATAGATCTTCCATGTGGGAGATGTCATTGTGATCACACACTGACATGTGGTGGCTCTGAAATACAATGAAGTCATCCACATAATGGCCCTTTATGACAACTCGAGGAATTGAAGAGGCAGGTTTTCAAAAGACTGTTGGTACTATGAATATAGGGATTCTTTTCCAGGGTATTTTTCAAGCCACAGAAATATTTCAGAAGGGTTTCCCTGGCAACTAACCTTTCTTTTCTTTCACTCTGGCAGCAACCCCTTCAGAAAGAATAAGGAACTCCATAGAGTGCAAATTATCTAAATTGCTGTTGTCAGTAGATCTCACATGGGGCAACAGCTGCAATCAATATCTCTGCCCAATATACAGGGAACAACTTTACACAGTTGTTCAGGGTAGCATCATCAACACAACAGAAACACATTTCATTTCTTGCCTTGCAGAAGATTTGATGCTGCAATATGTTCAGACAGCTGGTTAGGCCCCAAAGCACACAATAATCAAAATAATACAAGCAGTTACCTGGGGCCTCTGAAAGCTCAAAGCATTTCACATACATTTCCTCAGTGATCCCTGTGACGACTCTGTGAGACATGTTCCTTGATTTCTGATTTGTAGGCAGCATTTGAGGGAGGGAGGGAGCTACGCAAAGGCCACCTAGTAGGCGCATAGCACCAGGGCTATTTGACCTGGGAACTTACTGATTCGTAGTTCAGTTGCTCAGCAATCACAGTCTACTTGGCTGGTGTCTGGAATGCCTGATTCATTCCCTGACCTATAGCACCAAGCTGAATACAGATGCTTTTGGTGACCGCAATGAAATCAACTCACCTCCTGTGTTTGCTGCCTTACAGATGAAAAATCAGGAATATAGGAAATTGCCTTAGACTTGAGTTAGACCAGTGGCTCCATCTAATTTAGTGTTGTCTACACTGACTGGCAGCTATTCTGCCACATTTCAGACATACATTTTTCCCAGCAGCAATAGGACATGCAGGGAATTGAAGCCTTCGGGTGAGAACTGCCAAACCACAAATCCAGCAGCAATTCCCACATACACCTTTGGCGCCCAGATGGGAGATAGCATTCATTGGAACTAGGTTGGAACGTGATTTGCACACAGTGTTTATACATCATCACCACACATACACGAAGAACATCGTTTGCTTCGGGTGGTTGTTAGCCCACCCTATCCTATGCATGTTTACTCAAATGCAAGCTATGAAATGTTCAGTGGGATTTACTCCCAGGTAAGTGTGCATAGTATTACAGCCTGCATGTATAAATGAATAATGAACAGATTAAGACCCACGCACTGAACCTCCTTGTCACCTACTGCATAATATCCCCACCCCACATCAAAAATGGGAGTCGGTTCACACATGCGGTGGTGAGTCATAAAGTGATGATGAAAACAAATGTAAGTCAACCCACAAAGCCTCAATTTCCTGTATGTATGATGTCCAAGTTTCCTCTTCAGATATGTGTTATCAAAAAACATTTATGTATTTATCAAAATGAATAATAGAATAGTAGAGTTGGAAAGGACTAAATAAGGCCATTGAGTTCAATGCACTGCTCAACGCAGGACTCCAACTTAATGCATCCCTAACAGATGGCTGTCCAGCTGCAACTTGAATTTCTTCTGTATGGGAGAGCCCACAACCTTTTAACTCACCTTTCCACCTGCAGAAGACTTTATACAATCAGCTAGTTATCCCTGCACTCAAATAATTTATCTTGGAAAACAAGACAGCACATTTTCAAAAATTTAGTAGGAAGAAAGCCCAAACAGGGCAAGAAAATATTACCAAACCCAATCAATACCTTCTATGCAGGAGAATAGTTAAGACATTGGCCTGGAATACGAGGAGAAGAAGCTAAATGGATACTCCAAAGGTCTTGCATACCTCCCTGCTATTCCTCGGCCAATGATGGGGCATGGAGCGGGATACCCACATGAAGCATGTGGGTATGTAAGAAAAGAAATAATACCTGGGGGTCCAGGTTCCAAGCTATTTAGAGATATAAAATTCACTCTACTGCTTTGAATTAGGGCCAGAAATCAGCGGGCAACCCATGATAAATGATAGCATAGGGCAACATATGGCTGGAACAACAAGCCCTGTTGCGTTCTGCACCAGCTAACATTTCTGGAACCAGACCTTCTGCAAATACATTGGTACACACTGTGACAAGCACACTTACCGAGAGCCATAGGCTCTGATGTGTCCTGCGCATGCATGAGATTGTTCTGAGGCTGCATTTCCTTGACTGTTTTTCTTGCAGCTGCCACGCATTCAAGCATGCAAGCAAGCAGCCCGCCTAAGTTACAATGGTGCATAAAAAACTGCCTACAAATGCACACTGCTACCATTGTGTATCTACTGCAGGCAGCTGCTTATATCCGATAAACACCTAGTTCTAATGGTCGTATAAACCAAAATTAGTTAATGAATCAGAACAGAAAGCCATTGTTCGATCTTCTTTTATTTTAATGAACTTTAGTTAGAACAAAACACAGTTCCCCAGATCACTGAGAGCTATGCTTTGTTCTTCAAGTGAGAATATAAGCTGTTGCTCTGCAGAAATCTGGGGTACCACACTGCTCATTCACACTCATGGTTTAGACAGTCATCTGAACTGGGCCACCACTAACAAAACTGGCTTCTTGTACGCTGCTGCTTTTGCCACCCACTACTCAAAAGTAGGAGTTTGGGCAGACATTCCTAGCAGAAAAGTATGCTATACATGGTTTAGAAGTGTCTAGTAAAAATGTACTTTACTGCCATTATTTCTTTCTTGCTATTGCAATTTGTGTTCAAATACCCAGAGTGAAATAACCTGAAGGTAGCCTAGATTGGACTGAGCTCAAAGAATACACAGCAGACAGAGAGTCAAGCAAGCAAGCAAGCAGAGAAAAGCTTGGTTGCTTAAATTAGTATTTCCTCTTTCATTGGTCCACTGCCCAGGGAAACTGCAGGCCACTCCACGCAGTAATTTCACACATTATGCAAAGTGAAGCTTGCCAGTGTCTCTTCAGCAGGGAATTGCAGCCGATCTTGGCTGACAACTATATGATATCTTATTGCAATTGCTGCAAGGTTATGGGATGCCTCCCAATGGGGTTTAAAGCTACACTGTTCTTTCGGCAGTCCACCTCTTCCTGTAGCTTTCTACAAAATCTAGTGGTATTAAGGGCCAAAATGCACATTGTTTAAGAGTGCAGTCTTTCCTGTGTGTGGACAAAACCAGCATGGCTGGTTGGGAAATGCTGAGAGCTGTCAGACCTTTTTTTTTTTTGGTACTTAAGTGTGCACTGGGCTGTGTGTGGACCTCTTATTTTTACTTTCAAACATTTGTAGGGTGCTTGTTCCAGAGTGGGCCTGTAGCATGCAGGTGGGGTGGGAGGAATGGAGAGGTTTTTAAGACCAGGAATATTGTGCCTACTCTTGAGTAAAAATGCAAAGAAGGCATTGTTGTCAGACACATTCTTTAATATTCTCTTTTGTTCAAAGCTTCCTCGAGCCTTGGAGAGGATCTGAATGTTTAAAAAGTATAAGCAATATTTTAAGTTTCTTCTAGTCATACTTTACATGTTTAGGTGTATGCTGAAAGTACTTTGGTGCACACTTAAATTGTCCAAATTGACGATATACACACACTCTATATAATAATGCCCTTTAATGGTAGTTTCATACATGCACACATGTATGAAACTACGCAACACACAGCCTGTGTTCTGTAATCAGCTGCTAATTTTAACTTTTATATTTCCTGTAAATTCTCTGTATATAGTACAAGTACATAAATCAAGTACATAATAAAAATAAAGCCCTATAAATCGATGGTATAACAACACTTGAAATACTGTATACAGTTCTGGTCACCACAACTAGAGAAAATATTATAGAGATAAAGCAAACTGCTCTTCTCACCAGATCACAAATTCCTGCCCAAACCATTTCCTTTCCTTCTTGAAAAAAATCAAGATCAGGTTCAAAGTCAAGTTCTGTTTTCTCATAATCAGTATCTGAATTTCAAATTAGGCAATGGCCATTTTCCTTTCTTGGACCATAAGGAAGGCTGAGGCCTGAAGAATTGAGGCCTTTGAATTGTGGTGCTGGAGAAGACTCCTGCGAGTCCCTTGGACTGCAAGGAGATCAGACCGGTCAGTCTTAGAGGAGATCAACCCTGACTGCTCTTTGGAAGGCCAGATACTGAAGATGAAACTCAAATATTTTGGCCACCTAATGAGAAGGGACAACTCACTGGAGAAGACCCTGATGCTGGGAACAGTTGATGGCAAAGGAAGAAGGGGATGGCAGAGGATGAGGTGGCTAGATGCAGTCAGTCGGTTTGAGCTTAAGTGGACTCCAGGGGATGTTGGAGGACAGGAGAGCCTGGAGGAATGATGTCCATGGGGCAGCGATGGGTCAGATGCAACTTCGCTAAACAGCAACAACAAAATTTCCTTTTTTCCATTGAGCCAGTTTGCACATGATGGATTTAAAATTAACTCATTTCTATTTGATTCCTACTTTAAGCATACTGGCTAGTATGGCCATCAAAGCATCTTTGTAATCTAAAAGAATTATAATCTCTCTCTAACATCTGTTGAAATAATGCTTCCTGTCTCAGTGTTTCATTTCTTAATAAAAAGATATGCCAGAAATCTAATTTAAAAATAAAACCCACAATCCTCTGATATGAAAGAGGCTGTTGCTTTGTGCTATGAAGTCTTCTCAATCTTGTTGCAACTGTAGGAATGAATACCATCCCAAATAGGAACAGTCCTGCTGAGCTCTTATAAACTGTGGGTGCCTTTATGGAATCATTTCATCTAAAAATAGGTCTTCCCCTTCTTCTTCCTTCAACTTTCCCTAGCATTATTGTCTCCTGCAGTCAGTCTTGTCTGCTCAAAGAGTGCCTGAAGTATGACAGCTCACTATTTTTGATTTCAGGGAAAGTTCTGGTTTGATTTGATCTAGGATTCACTTGCTCATCTTTCTGTTGGTTCAAGTTATTTGCAAAGCTCTCCTCCAGAACCAGGTTTCAAACGCATCAATTTTCTTCCTGTCAGCTTTGTTCACTGTCCAGCCTCCACATCCATTCAGAGAGATCAGGAATACAATACGAGTTCAGATTATCTTGGCCTTGGTCTCTAGTGAAGCATCCTTCCACTTGATGTTTTTTCCTGTTTCCTTCATTGCTCTCCTTTCAAGTCTGTTACTGAATTTCATGGCAGCAGTTTCCCTTTGTATTGATGACTGAGCCAAGCTATGGAAAATTATTCACAATTATATATTGACCCTGTGGGCCATCGTTTTATTTGCCATATTTCTTGGCATGTTGTTTATTAGGATTCACACCAATTCATTCATTCTCTACCACTTGGAAAAATTCTGTTGGTACCCCGTCTATGCTGCATACTTTATTCCTTCCAAGTGCTTCCAGAGCAGCTTTCACTTCACTTTTTAATATTACAGGTTCTTCCTCATAGGATTACTCCTTGAAGGAGTCTGTCTTCTTTTAATATCTTCTGTAAAGTTCCTTCATGTATTCTTCCCACCTTCTCTTTATTTTATTCTGGTCAGATAATATTTCTCCTTATTTTGTCTTTCAGCATTCCTAATCTGGGTTTGAATTCCCGATTGATTTCTTGGATCTTCTGGATGAGGTCTATTGTTTTTCCTCTTCTCTTATTATTGTCCCTTTCTTTGCATTTCCCACTGTAATCGATCTTTTTGTCCCTATGTGATAGCCACTGCCCCTATTTCTGTCACCTTTTGTGTTTGCTTCTCAGCTATCCTTATCAATCATGTTTCTTCTTTCATCCATCTAGGCTTCCCCCCTCTCTTTCTGATATAGGAATTGTCTTTTTGGCATTCCTCCCTAATAATGTCTCTGGTTTCAGTCCACAGTTCTTCTGGCTCATGGTCAATTGAATTCAATAATCTGTTCAATAAGCTACTCTATATTATTTATTAATTTCATTTCTTTACCACCAGCAGAAGCTTCTCAGGAGTGTTATTCAAGTTGCAACTATGCTTCTGTTAGTGATCTTTTTCAGTTTTAATCTGATTTTATATATATATATATATATATAGAGAGAGAGAGAGAGAGAGAGAGAGAGAGAGGGAGGGAGGGAGGGAGGGAGGGAGGGAGGGAGGGAGTGTTTGTGGTCACTATCACACTCTGCTCCTGGACTTACTCAGGCAATAAGAATACTGAATCTCCATCCTGTATGTCCAATTACATAGTCCATTTGTGATCTGTATTAGCCGTCCTTTTGTCTCTGTTCATGTCAGCCACTAGACTTTCTTCTGGCTTTGACCTAGTTGCATCATTAGCAACAGTGCTAATCATACTCATTCTCTGCTGTTCCCCAGCAATTGGCTGTGTGCCTTCCAACCTGGGTATCTTATCTTCTGGCACTGCCTCCTGTTTCATTTTAGACTGTTTCATCATAGGGTTTACAAGGTAAGGATGTTCAGAAGTGAGTTACCATCAGCATTTCTGTGCTATACTAACCAGCGTTGACCTTCACTGCGGAAGATCCTGTGCCAGTGTCACCTTCAGCGGCTGCCCTTCTGGAGTTTCTGAGCACCAATCTCTGTTAGAGATGCCTACGCTCTTCTGCAGAGACAGCTGTTACTCTTGGAGAGGGTGGGTGCATCTTGGTCGGATGCCTCAGCTTTGACCATTTTGCCTTGGGTGCCCCTGCTAGAAGACTGGCTTCCTGGTGGCATTTTTCTTGGTTTCTCTGACATTTTCAGACCCCCTCATCACATTAAGGTGTGCATCCAAGAGGGAAAATATGAAAGTACTTTCTTCATAATTTCTGTTGTGTGAGGACTCCTTCCAGTTACTAAATCTTAAGGAAAATGCACTCTGCACCTGCCTAAGAACATTTTTATCCAGTCTGAGCACATCTGTTCTAGGGTTGAGCCTTTCCACTGAAATAGTTGATAAGATTGAGCCCTAGTTATAGAAGCTGTAAATATATCTCTACCTGCTTAATTCCCCCACATTGTGGGTGTCATACGTAAACCCAAAGAGTATAAACAGTTCAAAAGCCAAACATTCCCTTGTACCACTTCATGCTTCGTGTATTCTCTTATGCCAAAGCAGCTGGTTATTTAATGATGCTTTAAAACATCCCACTCAAAAAAAAATATTTAGATGGCACTGGGGTCAAATGAACCACAATCAGAGTTAATAAAGAAATGAAAAAGTGCCTCTTCAGAACATTTGCAGTTCCCGACGTGGTGGAAACTCTCATTTAACTATACAATGGCCACTTTATAGCACTACAGCAGTTCTGAAGGGTGGCTGCTAACCATGCAGTATTTTAAAAGGAAAACACTTGTGCTTCCATGAGATTTGAGGGGGGAAATGCGTAAGTATCCTTAGGACCCCACAAGGATTAATACTGGAAGTCAGGACAAATTCCAGATATCACGCTTCTAACATCCCTCTTTATAATCAATAGTACTGTCATATTTTAATATCGGATTGGAGCGAATAAATCTGATTTCTGATTAATGAAGAGGACCTGTTTATTGCAAGGGTAGGAAAGTAGAAACTGACCAGTCTCCCATGTTAACCAGAAGGCAGTGTTGCCTTTGCCGGCCAGATAGGGCTGAGAACTGGCCTCCTCCAACAGGCCCATCTCCTCCTCCTCCCTTTGGAGCCCTCTTTGCCTTTCAGAGGATGGACTGTTCTCTCAACTTTGTTTCCCTTCTGTTGCATTCCCAACCACCACCTCGCAACACACAGACACCCGCCGCCCATCCCCTCTGATTGTTGCTGTTCCATCAACCATCCAAAGTGCTATTCAGGGCTGAAATCATCAGTGAATCAAAGCAAGCAAAAAAGTCAGCCGCGCGCTCAGCTTAAGTGAAGTCAGCAAGCACACAGGCGGGTCAAAGGCTGCCCTGGCGATGAGTGCTGATTGACGGAACTAGGCCTCATGGAATGGTCCTGAGACACAACCAGATGAAAAAAGGGTGACAGAATTAACATTAAGGGCATGAACTGATGCTCATTTGCCCTGCAGTGTTGAATGTAACATATTCAGAGTTTGGATTCTACGTCCCAGGGTGGAATATAAAAAAATGTTTACCCGAACACTGAATTCGGTATGCTTCCTTGTCCTTCCTTACTATGCAAATATTTGTTGTCTGTAAGTCTTTAGAAAAGAATGGTAAAGTAGAGGTACGAAATAATGGCCATATGGTGTGCTATCCATGTTCAGCCACTGTGATGCTCCTTCTGCTACAGCAGCGACAGACAAAGGGCAAATGCCAGCCAGATCAGGCTCACATTTTATCAGGGCTCCAAGCTTATTAGTGAAAAAGGTGTCACAATAATTGATTCCTTGATTAACATGATGCCTTTACATCAAGAATGTGGCATGTTTCCATTGTTTTCTGCTTTATATCCAAAATAAAGTGCCCAAAAGAATACAGATGCTGACCGAAGAGAGTCCGTGTGATATAGTGGTTAGAGTGTTGGACTGGGACTTGGGAGCTCCAGGTTCTAGTCCTCAGTTACGTATGACGCTCACTGGGTAACTTTGAGGTAGTCCCTGATCCTCAGCCTCATCTACTTGAGAGGATAACATGGAGAGAAGAAGACACAAAGCAGAAGTAAGCTGCTTTGGGTTCCTTGTGAGAAATAAAAAGCCAGGATATACATGTAATAAATTAATGACCTTTTTATTCAAACAATATTTTAACAATGTTTAATATTTATAGGTTTTAATTGTGCAGCCAGGGTGTTTCGGGTTTTAATTGTAACTTGTTATTTATATTGTATTTATTTATTTCTGTGAGCCGTCCCAAGGCTATAGAGCAAGGGGATGGCATATAAAAACTTTAAATAAATAAATGATGACAATGAAAAATCCCTGCTTTAAGAGCCTCATTTTTGGATCAACTGAGAACTTCAGATTGGAAAGATGTATACAAGAGAAGGATACAGATTAAAGAAGTAATTGTTTTCATGTGTGGTATCAACAGCTGATGTGTCCTAGTGGAAGGTCCAGTAGATAAGGAGATCATCTTCCAAAAGAGATGCAGGGTTTCTGTCCATTCTAGAGTTCAGAAAAAAATCCCATACCACGTCATGAATTTGGCTTTGAAATTGTTTTTCGTTTGAGCAGAAGGTTGAATTGAAAGGGCTCCTTTTTGAGAAACGTGAACCCAAAGTCTCCTGAGGAACAGGTGCGGCGCTTTGGATCCAGCCCATTTTGTCAGATTGGATGCTAATATTAGTAATGTTGACTGCCTTTAACTTGCACTGTTCTTTTCTCTTGAGTTTTGTGTGTTCTAATCACCAGTGCATAGAGCAGACGTTTAACAATCATGTCTCTTTCTTCATAGACCCAACAGGATTTAATGCCTGGTTGGAGGACATAAGTGGAAGCCCTGCAGTAGAAGTGACAGACACAAACATGGTAAGTTGGTATGAATCTGTCCATGTTTTCCTGAATGCTATATGGCAGCCAGTATTGAATCAAACTGCATTTGTCTTGTATGTTCTACTCAGTATTACTAGAAAGAGCCTTCCATTTTTGAGAATTTGAATATTTTGGAGGCATTTGTAAATATGTTTACAAATTTTTGTGGAATCCAGTTGCCTCAATGAGCAGGTGACAGAACAAAAGTCATCCAACGATCTTCAAGTGCAGATGAAAGAGATTTTACATTGCCCAGATATCCCTAGTAAACGGAAAAGTGGTATATGAATAAAAGGACTGACTGATCAAAAGCGCCCTTCCTAAGTCTCGGCCTCTCCAGCAGGATCATATTGGGGAATTGTCTACTCTTTCTCTCTCACAGAATGAGGAGCTTACTCCATATTGCCTAGGAGATCACATCTGCCTAGCCCATCATTATCTTTCTTGAGTTGTCTTATTAACTGATTAAGTAAATGGAATTCTTTTTTAAATAAGGAACATCAGTGTCCTCACAACAGATGCAGTCTTTGAAAAGCCTTGATACACATGTAGTTTTAGAGATAAATGATATGAGAAGCAACAAGACTTAGAGGCATGTGAAAGAGTGTCATTTGCTCAAAGAAACATCGTTTATCCAAAGAAATTCTATTCCATTGCATAAGGCTAAAAATGTAAATTTGTGCTGCTGATCACATACTATATATTATAATGCTTTGCATTATACATTGTTCTATAGTAGGTACGGTAAATGAAATCATGTTTACTGGGATGCACATGGGATTTAAGGTTTGATCTGAGTACTTTAAAAAAAACCATCTGGTTTATAGTATGCCCCTGAAATTGCTACGCTATTCTGTTTGTTTTCTCTGCCACAGTGTTTTGCTGATTTTGCTCACATTGCATCAGGAATAACACTGAGTCAGCCTTCCTATTGGAAAGTGTGCTCATGTAATTAAACCTCCTTATTCAGTAAAGGATCTTTATTAAAAAGTTAAACTTTTAGAAAAATAAACAAACAAGGAAAATCCTTTCAAGCAGAACAACCTATCAAAGCCCCGTCGTGTGCATGTACTTAAGTTTCAGTTTTAGTTTATTTTTTTAAAAGCATTGAAATAGTTCTCACTAATTGGAAACTGGTGGGTGTCTTGAAAAACCCTCTCTGCAAAACCTAATTAGAAGACATGAATGCATTTAAGAGATCACATCCTGCCCTTGAAGGACATTTCATTTTCATTGATTTTCATAGGTGATGCATGAACTGCATAACTGGCAAAATTCCAAGTTGTTTCTGTTTGGAGAAAAGTGGAGCCCTTTGGGTAGCAATCAGCAGTTTCAGCAGTGACAACACAGCGTACTGTGCGGGTGTGCGGGTGTGTGTGTGTTCTCAGTAGAAGAGTCTCCCTGTTGACTTTGGGCAATTCCTATCCTGATTTCCAGACATCCATTTAAGGCCCATCTCTTCAGGTAGGGTTTCAAGGAGGTGTGACCCCAGCCAGAATAGTTTCACTTTTATTATTTACCAGTGGATTGTTTAACTATATCTGAATGATTATGCTTTATGGTTATATTCTTATTTTGTTAACTACTTTACTAGTTCACTAAAAATGGTAAAGAAACTTACATAAGAAAGAGACAGATGTGATCTCCAGGTGATCCTAGCTGTATAGGATTTCTGTAAATCCAATACAGCATAAAGGTCAGTTCAATCAAGACTGCTCCTCGAAAACAGGATGGTGCTCACTACGAAGTCTTATATTGGATGCACTGCAAAGTCTACTATTGAAATGACCTTTTACACAGTACTTTAAAAGTGTCCAATTACTCATATAGAAATGTACAAGAAAGAGCATTCTAAAGGATTGAAAAACTGTCTAAGTTAATCATTATATACAGAATTTGAATATTGTAATGTCTGGTGTCCCACTGCTGTTTTTATAAATCTTGGTCCTAGTACCACCATTCTACAAACCTGCAAACAAATTCCTATATAGGTTGGCCTCCGTCAGCAATGCAGTCATACTATTGGTGGCCATGGCAATGGTAAGGAAGCCGCTAGCATCGATCGGCTCAGTGGCCTTCCTGTCACAGCAGGGCTGAGCAGTTGGATGGGGGAAATGCACATTTTAGGTCAGCTGGGTTTTCCCATATTTTTCTATGACAACATTTGCAAGAAGTTACACCCCTTAGGTGCTGTTCTGACCCATGCTGCTTCTATTTCCGTCATTCCTCTACTTTCCAAGAAAGTTGACAAGGCTGATTCAGTGCAGCCAGTTTCACTGGAAAAGCAGACAAAGGGATAGTTAAGAATTTATTTATTTATTTATTTAGGAAGCTTCTATGCCGCCCCATTCGCCGAAGCCTCGGGGCAGCTCACAACAATAAATAAAAAATCATAATATAAAAACAATATAATTTGAGACGACCTGGCCAGAGATATAAAATAAATAATATTAACAATTAAAATGACGTTTAAATAAAAAGGTCTTCGCCTGGTGCCGAAAAACAAATAACGACGGTGCCAGGCGGACCTCTCTGGGTCCATTTAGCACTGGAGGTATGGGCATGACTTTCTCCCAACTTTCTCCAGTTTTACTGGAGAGCAGAAGGTCTAGAGATGAAGGAAATGGAGAAACTGACACTATTTTTCGCCACTCTTTGATACAGGGAAGAGAGCCCTACTGAGCACAGGTCATGTATGGATTCAGTCAACATGACAAGCCATGGTGGTTTTTCATCATTGTTGCTCTGCCTTTGTCCAAATTCAGTCATGGTATTTCAACGGGTTAAGTTTGAAACAATGGTTCTATGATTTCTTCAGACCACCATGGCTTGTGTTGCCTGAACCATGTGTTGTCATGGTTTCCGTGGTCCAGGTATACAACTACCACAGAGTTCTCTGGAAGGAGTGGCAACTGCAGGAGATGATCCAGCCATCCAGCTTCTATGTATAGACCAATGGGGAAGAGCCAGGAGGTAGAGACAAGGAGCAATGCGCCTTGGGATTGAATTTCAGGCACAGTGGCTGATAGAATACATGCCAACAACAGGAGGGCTGAGCAGAGAGGACGGAAACCACAATAAAATAAAAACCACTTAATTGTCTGTCAGGTAGATCATGGTAAAAACCCATGAACCATGGTAACCATGCAGAGTTGTTTGCCATGTTATGCAAACACAACCAAAGTTAAGGACTAATGGGAATTGCTACAGGGGTTCAGTGAAGCTATACTTGAGCCCATTCGTATAGTAATTTCTACTATTAGGCATGTGATCTACCCTAGGCATCCTTATGTCCAGTACAATATAGAGAATGCACCATGTGAATTGGCAGTGTAAGAAGGCAGTACTGATAAATATTGGGGTCAGTTGTTGTTGTTGTTGTTGTTGTTGTTGTTGAAGGACCTCATTTCCAAAAATCTGTTTTCTTATTCTGAATTTTAAACATACTTGACCCAAATGGATTGCACATGCAGAAGCCCCTGGTTTGAACTGGATGAAGAAGCACATGCACAAACCAGTACAAGGGATTTTGCATTCATATTGATTGATTGACTGATTGATTTGAGATGAACCCGATAAGGCAGTTTTCATAAAAGAAATATTTAAACAGCCCTTAATGAATGAGCAAAACAAGCTACAGGAAAATTAATGTTGTAATTATTGTTGTTATCATTCTTACTGTTAGTATTATTACTGAAAATCAGATATTTTCTTCCATCAGGGCAAGATGGTGGCAGCTGTAATGACAATTGAGGGAGGCCTCTTGGTTCTTGAGTAGCACCATGATGGCAGCTTCTGTTCATTAGGTTCTCCTGCCTTTTCTCTCCCCTCTTCTTAGGGCAAGATGGTCCCTGAGTGGTCCTGAATGGCAGCTGGGAGAAGGAGGGTAATACCTCTTCGTACTGATGTTTAGCTGTTCAGGGCAGGAAGTTGCTTCCATTTTGCCTCCTTGTTCTCTGTGCCCCTCTCAACAGCTGATTGGCATCATTTGGAGGATCTAACAAGGGAGACATTCCTGGAGTTTTAGGTCATAAGGCTTTACGAATCTGTTATCAAATCAGCCATCATCTCATCATTTTTACATTTCAGAAAGGAAAGAGCAAAATGTGTAGGTGACATATTACAGCTGTGTAGTTATTTCATCTTTTTCACCAACTGAATTGGAAAGGAGGTATTCATGTATACCTTAACCGCTGTTTCTCCAGGATATTTTGTTCATGAGAGACAACACTCATTTTCGTTGCAGAGCAGAATTTAAGCCTGTATCTGTTAGAGGTCAGAAATTCTTTCTCACACACATGCACACGAAAAACCACTCAGACAAGATCACCAACAGATGTACTGCATTCCAAAGGGCTGTATGTATGGAAGCCACCTGCTCCAGTCCATCATTCTTCTTGGGTTCCACGGGTATGAGTGCAGTGGGATGTCCTTTGAAGTGAATGGTACTTCCAGTCTTTGGCCATTTACTTTGGGAAAATAATAGTGCTGCACTCCTTGGATTTCTCCCTAGGAGACTTTGTTGTGTTTCTGTTTCTCAGACTAGGGGATGGAACAGGCAGGAAAGGGATGTCCTAAAACAGTGACTCTTCATGGATGGGGTGGGGTGGCTACATATTTCATAGGACTTGTTGTAGGTCTTTTTATCCAAACAATGCTTCCTCAAAAGCCATTCTATTTCGTAGTGGTGCATGAACAAACTTGGTCCACAGTGCCATGATGTTGCAGAACTTCTGACCAAATGGACAACTTTCACTTGTTTATACATTCCTGCAAAGCTAAATCCTCACCATATTGGAGAACGGGGTTAAATTACAAGGAACTAATTTGGAAGTAGGGAATGTTAGAGTTGGATTCATTGTGTCCACTTTGTCTTGAGTGAAGCAATGGCCACTAGCACCCTGAAGCATGTCACCTGCTATGGTGTACCCCTACAATTTCCTGAGGTCTGCCCAGCCCAGTCCCCTCAGCAGAAGCTACCCCACAAGGGTGGGGAGGAGGCAGCTGTAAGTGTCTAACCCTCAGACTACTCCAACATAGCTTCCAGCTGTTTTGGTTGCAGAACTGTGTGCTGGTTGCATTAATTAAAATTAATACATGCACTTAAATAACCATGAGGTGCACACCTTAATAGTGATTCCCTTAATATGCATGCTAGGTTTCAGGGTCTTGGATCTATAATGCCAAAGACTAATAGAGATCACTAAATCGGTTGGTCAGTCAGTCCATCCATCAGTCAGTCAGTCAGTCAGTCAGTTTCTATTGTAGTTTTGAATTTTTTGTCATTGCTCAAACAAACATGCATTTATTTATATAACACGTGTCTATTATCTATATAGATATATATTAAATGAGGGTGGTAATAAAGATAATCAGGGGATCGGAAACAAAGCCCTATGAGGGGAGACTGAAAAAATTAGGCATGTTTAGTCTGGAGAATAGAAGACTGAGGGGAGCTGATATGATAGCACTCTTCAAGTATTTGAAAGTTTGCCCCAGACAAGAGGACCGGAATTTCTTCTTGATTATCCCAAAGTGCAGGACATGGAATAATGGGTTCAAGTTACAAGAAGCCAGATTCCAGCTGAACATCTGGGGGGGGGGGGGGAAATCCAGACTGTTGGAACAGTAGGATAATGGAACCAATTACCAAGAGGAGGTTGTGGGCTCTCCCACACAGAAGAAATTCCAGATGCAGCCAGACAGCCATCAGTTAGGGATGCTTTAACCTAGAGTCCTGCACTGTGCTGGAGTTGGACCCATTGGCCGCCTTTGCTTCTATATGTTGTGGTGATCCACTATCTGTTGTGATGTTCCACCTTTGGAATTCTCTCCCCCACTGCATTTGCCAAACTTGATAGTGTTTCATTGCTTGTTAAAAGCTACTTGTTGGGTTTTCCTATTTCACTCAGAATCTGTTGATGTCCATATCTATGCCCCTTCATTATGAACACTAAAATAGCTATAAAAACAAATTAAACCCAACTCACAGTAAAGGCAGAACAACAACAACACTGTACATCTTCCAAGTTAAGCAGGCAAGAAACCTTTTTCCCACTTGGGAGAGAATCCTATGCAGATTTAGATAGACAGATGGCCTACAATTCCCAACATGCCCCAGCCAACTATCTGACTAGCTGGGGCATGCTGGGAGTTGTAGACCATCTTTCTGTCTAAATTTGCATAGGATTGTGCCTTTAACTCACTGGAAATTATTCTGGAGTACCCATGCATAGGATTGTACTGTTACAGACAGTAAAAAAATATAAACATATAAATTGAACCATGGTCTAAATAGAACCATGATATGGATAGTTGAGTCTGGTTTATTATTCAGGGATCAGTCTACTTTATGAAAGCAAACCACCTGAAAGATCCAGCATCAGGATTAATGGAAAATTATACATTCCCTCAGAATGGCACTTTCTCAGTGACTCCTGTGGAGCAGGATTTGCTAAAGGAAAGTGTTGTGCTCTCAGAATGGGAAGACTCAATAAATCTGAGAGGATGGGCTCACAAAGTACAAAAATTGCTGGAGGATCCCGCTATCTTTATCTGGCCTGGTAGAGTGCCTGATCCTGGGCAGGAATGAAAAGCGGTGGAGCTCAGTTAAGGCATCATGGTGCAGCAGGGAGCCTGGGTTATCTCAGCTACCTGGCATATGTGTCTCTATGATATATTCAATTCACAGTAGTTCTTTGTCATGCTTATATTACCTTTTAGTTCTTTCTGAATTTACAGCGTCTTATCAGTCTTATCAGTAATCGCTGGTGTTTTCCATACTGTTCTCCCCTAAAAGAGAGGAGGGGTCCCTCCCAAGAGTGGATAACACCAGTCTTCTGCGTGCACCCCCATCAACGGTGATTTTGCATCTAGCAGTCCTGCTCAGGCAAGCTAACTCCTCTTGCCTCTGCCTTGCAGCATGCGCTGTGACATGATCGCGTGAGTCTTGTTTCCAAGTCTCTCAAATCAACCCAGCTGATTCGACTTACCTTTTACCTGCCCTTTCATTATGCTAGCTCAGTTTCATTAGGGCGCTTTGTGCGTTTAATCATGGAAAATTCATTCAATATGGCCAATTTATTTTCTTGGAATAATTCCCAACCACACAAGGGCTGGTGCTTTTGTCCTTATAGTGAACAGCGATATCTTGTCCAACTATTTACATTTCCATGGATATAAAATATAAAAACTGAAGCAAAACATCCCTGCCAGAGCAGGCTGGTGTTCAACTAGTTCAGTATCCCACTTACCATTTCTGCCGGGGCATTCCTATACCCATATGTTAAAAGGGGTTTCAAGAATCTCTCTCTAGGGTTTCTCTATTGTGGGCAGATTAATATATAATGAATAATGTCTTCCACTCGATATGAACCGCAAATACATAACCTGCATTCAAAAGACATTTTATTATACCATCCATCCAGAAGTTCAGTTGGCATAACTTGAAATTGCATCTCAGTAAAAGCACTTCTTAAAGAAGACTGTCTCATTCTGGATAGGTAGCTGGCTCTGAAAGAAGTAACAAGGAGACAGCAGCACATAGCAATGATCCCCTTTAAAAAGCATCTAAAGGTACAATCCTATGTTTAGACAGAACAAAGGTCTACAACTCCCAGTATGCCCCAGTCATGTTTTTTCTGTCCCTTTGCTGCATTCTGGCTAAACATGCATCACATTCTACCTTCAGCTGCTGCCCATCACTACCACAGCTTATATCAAGGAATTCCAAAAATTATGCAGTCTGAAGAAACATGAAAAAAAGAAATTTCTCTCTTCAGTCTACTACCAATTGATTTCACTGGATGACCTCAAATTCTATTATTATGAGAATTAATTCTAATAGAATATATATAATATAATTCTAATAAGGACAGGAACTTATTTATCTCACTCTCAGTATGCTATGAATAAATTTTATAAATATCTGTCAAGTAGTTCAGGGGTGGGGAAATTGCGGCCCCCCAGATGTTGGTGGACTGCAACCTCCATCATTTCCTACCATTAACTATGCTGGTTAGTGCTGATGGAAGCTGCAGTACAACATCTGGAGAACTGAACCTTCCTCACCTCAGTGTAGCTCCTTAGTCATCTTTCTTTTAAACTCAAACATCCCTAAGTGTCACAGGACAGATGGATGACCCTGACCATTAATATTAGGAGAAATGGGGAAAATATCTCTTAGTTCAGTTTCTCATACCAGGCATAATTTAATAAACTTCTGTTATATCCCACCCAGTTTTCTAAACTAAAAAGTCTCAAATGTTTCCGTTATTCCAGGTCCTTATTCATTTTAGTTCCCTTGTTCTGAAACTTTCCCAGAGCCACAATATCCTTTTTGAGACAAAAACAAACAGATCTTCATTGAATGTTCAAAATGTGGCTGCACCCTAGATTTATATGACATTACCACATCGGCAATTTTTCTAACTCCTTCCCTAATATTCCACAGCATGGATACCACATCCTGAGTTTGTTTCTTTTGCTGACATTTCTCCTGATTCAGGCTGCATCAGTTTGTGTGTTAAGGATCAGTTATGTTGTCCCAATGGGCAACTTTGTTGCCCTTATTTACCTTGACCTGCATTTGTTATTTTTCTTGCCCACTCACTTGGGCATCAAAATAGCAAATGAGAGTAAGTGCAATGATGCAAAAGATCCTAACTAATGGACCAGAGGTTTATGCGCAACTTAAAACTATTTTGCATTAAAAACAAATAAAAAGAAACATGGGTTATGAATTTTCACCTAGTAAAATGCAACTAATAAGCAGGAAAAACAAGGGGTTGTCTAAACTCTCCGTGGTCACGTTTGCTAGCACCTTTTCTCTTCCTTACAAGTTTGTGTGTGTGTATGTGTGTGTGTTTAAGGACCAGCTGTCCAAGGCAGGTTGCCCCCAGATTCATGTCAAAAACAGAAAAAACAAGCTGTGCAGTTTTGGAACCCATGGAAAGCACAACTGCTGTTACTCTTGGCTGTCCCTGATTTACAGGATAAGCTAACTTATAAATAAACAGGCCAACAAAGTGACAACAAAAGAAACTGCTTTCCAGTAAGTAAGACCATTGTTACATCTAGCCCAGTACAGTCAACACTGACTGGCAGCAACTCACTGGTAACCTTCCCCCCCCCCCAAAAAAATCCCTTGTATATAAAAGTAGCATATTATGAAGATGGCTCTAGTCTAGCCTTTTCCCTGATTTGCTAATGTGGAGGAAGTACAGTGGTACCTTGGCTCACGAACTTAATCTGTTCCAGGACTCTGGTCGTGACCCAAATTGGTTGAGAGCCAAGTTAAATTTCCCCATAAGGTTCAGTGTAAATAAGATTAATCCATTCTGTAACCACTTTTTAAATCAGAAAAATGTGAAGCAAAGTAACAACAGCAAAGATCGCGGCCATCCCCCTCACCCCAAGCACAAGCACAGCCATCTCCCCCCCCCCCCGCAGCACGACTGAGATTGCGCCCGTCATCTCTGCAAGTGCCCGTCATCCCAGCACGCTGGGAGGGTGGGGGGGAGAGGTGGGCCTGATCACGGGCACACTGGGGGAGGGAGAGATGGGCGCAAACGGTGCGCTGGGGGTGGGGAGATGGCCGTGATCGCAGTTCTGTTCGTGCAGGGAAGGCGTGCCTGATCAGAGGCGCGCTCCTGCAGGAAAGACAGGCGGAATCTCGGCCCTCTCCCCGTGGCTCTGCTTTGCTGCTCCCGACTCTCCTGCAGCAGTGCGCCTCTGATCACGCACGCCTTCCCTGCACGAAAGCAACTGCAATCATGGCCATCTCCCCACTTGGGGGCAGGGGAGAGACGGCTGCAATCTTGGTTGCCACCCAAAGCGGTGTTCGCGACCCAAGTCAAATTTTTTCAGAAGTTTTTGTTCGTGACCTGATTTGTTCGTGAGCCAAGGCATTCGTGAGCCAAGGTACCACTGTATATGAAGTGTGAGAGACCATTAAAACACCCTCCTCACCAGTAGTCTGAAGAACTGGTACAGTTTTCTTCCTGAGGTTCCTGTTCTAAAGGCCAAAACAGATATTACTTTAACTTTGTATCTACCATCTATTTCAAATTAAAACATATAGGAAATACAGGATCCCCAAGCTAGAAAGGTTCTCTAGCTGGATAGGGAGTGGGAGAACTTTAAGATCTAGATTATGTCCACCACTCGCAAGGAAATGGAGTTAAAGTAATGTCTGCTTTGACCTTGATCATATTTAGTTCCTTTAAGTTTCACTAAACCTAACAAGACCTCCGAAGAATTATGCTTAGGAGTACGTTGTAAACATTACAGCTGGGAAGTGACCATTCCCTGAAGAGAATTCACAATCCCTACAGAATGCATTAATTAATCATTGGTTCCACTCCAAGATCGCCTACCTTGCCTGCTGTGTTAGCATACCACACTGCCTGCCTATAATGCTAAATATTCCTGTGCTACAATGTAAAACTCATATGAAGGTGACCTCCACATTTCCTCCAGCTCTGTTGGATGACTGATGGATTACCTTAGATTCATTAGACTTTCATGAAACACACAAAGAATGCCTGCATTTCTGCAAATCTTTGTGCCCCTTTTGGAAGTTATCAGGAAATATTCATGTCCAGAAAGAAGAATGAAACAAGACACTGCTCTTATCTTGTGTGTGTGTGTGTGTGTGTGTGTGTGTGTGTGTTTCATTTTGTTTTAATTAAGAACTGCATTCTGTGTCTCATCCCCACTGAATACTGAAGATGAAAAATAAAGTTCAGATTCATACATTAAAAGAGCTATTTTCCTGCACCAAACCAAGGTCACAAATACCCCAGGAAGCTCATGGGCAAGACAGGGTATGAAGATGGTGCTCCACTGCACCATTTATGCTGAACATCTGACACTACGTGGCATCCTATTTCTGCTCATGGAGGTTTTGTTAGCTATTATGGCTAATATCTAATGCTAGTCTATTTTTCATGAATCTGTTGATCCTCCCTTAAAATCACTGTAACTACAAGGTTTGTTGATCCTTAGGAGAAGACATCTAGAGTGGATCAAATTGCAGATTTTGTGTAGCAAATCCGCTGAGTGCCACATTCTATTAAGTGTTTCATGTACATCCACATCATGATTTCTCTCTGCCACCCACTTGGGACCCACTTGCATAGCTGAATCCTTAATAAACAACAACAGCCATAGCGAGTCATATACCTTCTCTACAGGGCAGACTGATCTGCTTTTGCATCTGTATTCCTGCTACATTCCAGAACACTTGATTGAGTCCACCCACCCTTCCAAATCATTAAACGTGCAGTGATTTAAAACAAGCCTAGCTAGTGTAATCTATTCCATGTCTGCCTCTGCTTTTATTTATTTATTTTTTTGCTGCATCTCTGAAAGCAAAACTTGTAACATTAAGGAAATGTGTCTTTATTAAAGGCATTTAAGACAAATTTTGTTCCGCTGTTGCAAAGGTTTTAAAATGCAAATTACAGGCAATGAGCAACACTTACTAAAATATGTGAGATGAAACAACACTTGATTTCCTCTGTGGCTTATTAATAGTCCCCTGCCTAATTAGTATTAATTAAATACACCCCCACTGTAAGAAATAGGGAAATCAGAACATTGAGATTACTCACTCTACTGTGTGGCACAAGAAAATGCCACCACCTACACTGATCTCCACAAGAAGAAGGGCAGTTCCAGTAAATTGGCCAAGGGTCAAGCAGTTCACCTTTCAGGTCTATCAATTAATTAAAAAGTTTCCCTGCAGTCAACAATGCCTACTCAGCTATAAAAAAGCATGTTTTGCTCAATATCAACTTTCAGTAGGGATCCTCTTGGGCTACAATCCATAGCTCTGCTGACTTCAGTCACAGGACTTAAGTGCAAGTGGTCTGAAAGCCTGCAATCTTGGGCTGTAAGTTTTCCACAAGGAAAATATAAGAAGCTGTTTGTTTGTTTGTTTGTTTGTTTGCTTGGTTCATACTGGGATTCTAAGAAGGGAGGCAAAAGCTGAGAGAATAGATACCACCTGGAGTCAAACTAGTATTCAGGCCAGTGATCTCTACTGCTAAACCTGGTGATGATAAATTGATGATTTCAATAATAATCCCCACTACTAGGGTACACACCAAATCAACATTATTAATTGCAGAATGAGGACAGAACATAGTTCACATGTTGCATTTAACCATCCTCCATGGTTTCCACAGTGTGCAGTTTTTTTGCCTGGCTGTACCTGGCAGAAAAGCAAGCAATTTTTATGCTAGCATGGTTTCCACCCTCCTCATTCAGTCCTCCTGCTGTTGGCATGTGTCCCATCAATCCCATTTGGAATAGTTGGAGCAGCTCTTGCCATTCTTCACAGGGGAATCTGTGGTAGCTGAATATCAGGACCTTGGAAACCACAATGCTGGGTTCAGATGATCAGAGAAACCATGGTGAAGGGTGGTAACCATAGAACAGACCATTGTTTCTTATTTTGGATTCTAAAAACCAAACATACCATGCTGAAATATCACAACAGCATTCAGATGACATAACAGACCATCCTACACAAGAAACTACCATGGCTTATCATGTCATAAGAAGCTACCAACTTTTGTGATTACTACTAAGTAATACTCCGGGCAGTACCTAGTGCCTCAGAATTGCACATAAGAGAAATTAGCCACAGATATGAAGATAATGAAGATTCCAGAGCTTCTTGGGAAAATGATGTTGGCATGAGTGGATGTAGGGTAAGGTGGCACCAAGTCCATGTGGACAATATGCATTAAGCTTCCAAGCAGAGTTAATGACTTGGAAGGACTTGAAAGAGGTAAATAAGCCGATGGTCATCTATTTACTTTTGTGAGGCCAATATACTTACTCTGTCATGCAATCAGTTGGAGATGTGCTGATGGAGGATAGTGATAATTGTGTGTGTGTGTGTTTCCCTCTAAGATAGCTTTTGTAACAGAAATGAAGCAATGTCCAGAGAAGTAGCCATGCTACTGGACTGAAGTAAAACCAGGATAAAGTCTGATGGCACCTTCAGGATTGTGGGTACAATCCTAGGCATGTTTACACTGCCTGGGGAAGTCTGGGAGCGGTAGGACTTTTTTCTGCCCAAACTTGCATAATATGGCACCTTAAGTGTATTCTGGCATACACTTTCATGCCCACTTCATTGTTATCTTTTTTATATCAGAATTTCAGTAAAGTGATAACCAAGTCAGTTTATGTACGCAGCATGGTATTTCTTAGTGATAGCATTTATGCATCCTTTGGTGGGAAGCTTTTCAGGGCAGCATTGGTGGTTATTTTTTATTTATTAGATTTATATCCCACCTTTTCTTTTTTTCAAAGAACCCAAACAGCTTACATGATTCTCCTCCTGCTGTTTTCGGTCTTATCCCCACAACAGCAAACCTGTGATGAAGGTTGGGCTGAGAGTCTGTGACTGGCCCAAAATCACCCAGTTGGCTCCAAGGATGGGCAGGGACCAGAACACAGATCGCCTGGATCCCGGCCCTCTGCTCTTAACCACTGCACCACACTGCTTGCTGCACAGATGCTGCTTTGTGGGCTGCACAGATGGGCAGAGCTAGCATGGGTGACCTTAGGACACCCACATCCATTCATAGCTGCACAAGCGCAGCAGCCTCCTAAGAACAGCCAATCTTGTGAAATTTCACTGGAGGGTTAAGGCTTTTTTCTGATATGAAAAGCATTTCCATTTTTATATAGTTAATAGGTTTTAACTGAAACCAGCTTTTAGATAGATTTTCCACTACCCTTTTTAAATAATTGGTGGTATTTTATAACTTTTCAATATTATCTATTTAAATTAAATTATTTTGTGTTGTAAGCCGCCCCAAGGCTTCGGCAACGGGCGGCATAGAAATGTTCAAATAAATAAATAAATAAATAAATAAATAAATTACATTGTTTTCTAAGTTGGATGCAGGTTATAGGAAAAAATGGCCAATAAATGTAAATGGATAACTTCCCAGGACTTTTTCAATTTCACTTTGCTTAAATTGCAAGTCCTGTTTTTCTGTTGTTGTCAAGTAACACTTTAATCCTACACCCACATACCTGGGAGTAAGCCCCTTTGAGCTCAGTGGTCTGAGCAGACATGCATAGGATTATGTTGTATGATTATAATAGGATGAGCTGAATTATCTGGACAGCTGAACCATTTTTAATGGGGCAGTTGCTCAGATCTTCACACTGCCTTAACACATTTGCTACATACAACACCATAAAGGACTAGCTTGGACAATATGGAAATTCCCTATAGTAAAACTTTCCATACCTCCAAATTTCATAATTAAATGGTACCACTGTGCCCAAACGGCATTACATTGGGGGACGATTATGCAAGCCACCTTGGGTTTTTTGGTAGAAGAAGAAAAGGCAGGGTATAAACATCATCGTCACAATCATTTCATTCTGCAAAAAATTGTTGGAAACAATCAAAATGTTTCAGATTTGGAAAAGAGGACTCTTAATTGGGTTACAAAGGAAAGCACTTGCTTTCTCTTGACCACATACTGGACAGCCAACGTTTCCCTCTGAAGTTGCTATATAGGGATGTGGGAAAGCCAGATGCTACCTCTATAAACTACAAAATTATACAGGCATTAATATGCACTGGTTGGTGGGAGGGTTAGAAGAATTCTAATGTCACAAATTATAGTATTTTTAAGGTGGTGAGATACATTACTATTATGTTGACCCAGGTCCAAACAGTAGCAAATGTTCTCTATGCTATTGTGCATTGCACAAATGAGAAACGCTTGGGTTAGAGAGGCACTATTGGTCAGTACTGGGCTAAATAATTTATTGGTCTGACAAGCCACTAGTCTGATACAAGCCACTTCCTTATGAAAAGCTCTATGGAACATCCTGCAATTTTATCTTATTCTCAAAAGAGAATGGGGGGAAGAATGGGGTAGGGGTAAAATAAAAATAGGATTTATTTTTGAAAGGGCACCTGAAAGGGCATATTAGAACTGGTAGCACTGATTTGCAAAAGAAGGCAATGTTGGAACTAAGGTGCTAGGAATTCTCCCAAAACAGTCTGCTTTCAGAGCTGGCATAGTGCCGGGAGCCTTGAGCTATGAAATGCAGAGGCACATGAAGCAACTGGATTCTTGCATCTAAGAAGGTCCTGGTCTTATCAGAGCTTGGGTGAGGCAGCCTG
The DNA here is from genome assembly GCF_004798865.1 of Varanus komodoensis. Taxonomy (NCBI): domain Eukaryota; kingdom Metazoa; phylum Chordata; class Lepidosauria; order Squamata; family Varanidae; genus Varanus; species Varanus komodoensis. The sequence goes on along the minus strand of NW_025336374.1, from coordinate 1,911,636 downwards.
GTGATACCAGGTATTACTTTGCATTCCATGAGGGAAGCAAAGTAAGGCATTAATGTATTAAATAAGTAAACTGTGCAGTGCTTGATGTGAATCTTGCCTCAACTATATTCCAATCTGTAGCCAGGCTTTATCTCTCAGCCTGCAATGTGTAGATAGAGCTGATATAAAGATGAGTAAGATAATGCATACAGAACTCTTGGAGGGCTACTGATATGCAAGGGCTACTGATATGCTAAGCATTATCACATGTTTTCCTGGAGCTATAATATTAGGAAATGAAGAACACAAGTAGTTTAAAACAAGGGACTTCTGACTTCCCCCATCTTTGTGCACATGGTGTTTCCTGATAATCCCTAAAACAATTAGTTTTGTTGCCTGTGTTGATGGCAGCGGGGACATGCACATTCCAGTGTCTGTTTACAAGGCAAAACAGACTGGCTAGCAGATTTTTTTACAAATTCCATTTTAGCCAAGAGACAACTATGATGAACAATGATGCGTGCAAACTATTCTAGATCATCCAGTGTGTTCATTGTTCTGTGATAAGTAATATTATGAGCTGTCAATGCCCAAGCCCCCTTGGCAACAGAATTTGGGTAGCAAAGTTAGGGCTACAGATCCGACCAGGATCTGAACTGTTTTCCTCTACAAGACCCACTGAAACTAAACAGGAGGTGTAGTTTGGTGATGGTGTAGTGCAGTTCACACAGGAACACAGTCCCACTGATTTTTCTTTGTGTGAATAGTTTTGCCACGAGCACTATTAGTGGGAAAAGCAGGTTGCTAGTTAGCAAACAAGAATAAACGGGAAAAGTATCAATTGGATTTTCCACCTTAGATAATACAGTAGGACTGGATTGGTGTGTGATACTCTAGAGTAAGTTTTTCTTTGCAAACTACATTTTACTGCCAAATAAAGAACCACACTTTGAAAAAAGGAAGGGGTGACCAGCCTAATTGCACGAGGTTGCAGGTTTAAGGCTGGTGATCTTGGGAACAACAGTCCTGTCCTGAGGAATATTAGGGTGCCTTCTCACTTTTGAAGAAAGGTGTAGAACAGCATTACACTTTATGTATCTACTCATAGGAATAACACAGGAAGCTGCCTCAAACAAGCCTAGTTGCACCATCCATCCAGACCCATATTGCCAATACTGACTGGCAGCCACTTTCCAGGGTTTCAGGCAGCTTTCCAGTGGAACTTGGGGTGGCAGGGGCTTGCTGCAAAGCATGGGCTCTGCCGCTGAGCCATGGTCTCCCATGGGGTTCAGCAGGGCTCACTCCCGGGCAAGTGGGCACAGGATCGCCTTTAGGGCGGCCGCGCCCCCTCCCAGCCAGGCGGGAGTGGGTTAGGATGAGAAGAGCAGAGGCGCAGCCATTTCGCAGGCTCCGCGAGTCTCGAGTCGATGGCGAGGTAACCCGAGGAAGCAGCTTTTTCTTTCAACACGTTGGCTGCGCGGAGCGCGCGGGAACGAGGGCGAAAGCGGCTCCTGGTCGGTTATTTATTTCTTATGCAGCGCTGAGCAGCCGCAGCAGCGACAGAGGGCGAGGAGGCGGGCGGGCGGGAGCAGCGCGGCAAGCGAGCAAAAAATAAAAGCGGGCTCCCGGCCGGCTTCAATGTCATGCGGAGAGGCCGCCCAGCGCTCCACACCCACCCCCGTTCCTCGCAGATGGGGGTTTTACTGCCGCGCTGCATCACTTCCCAAACTGCTTCCCAGACTTGAAACCGCCAGCGCGGCGAGCTGAGCCGAGGCGGCGGCTGAGGAGGAGAAAAGAGGCGGCTGCTCTCGGCGCCAGGGGCCCATCGGTGCCTTGGCGCAGTGGCAGACAGAGAGCGAAGACCACGCCGTCGGGCTGAAGCCGAAGCCGAAGGCGGCGGCTGCTTGGAGAAAGAGACCGAGGTAAAGATCGCCGCCGCCGCCTCGTGGTCTTCGCTTCGGGGACGGGGCTCGGGCTTGCCTAAGCCGGACAACTGTTGGGAGAGCGGCGGGGAGGACCCGGAGCGAGCGAGTGCTCAACCCCAGCCTGTCCGCACCCTCTCGGGGAGAGGAAAGGCGCTGGAGGGTTTCTTCCCTCTTTGGTGGTTTCTGTGGTCGCAGCTGCAGAGCTTCGGTTAAAGACCTGTGAGTGAGTGAGTGAGTGAGTGTGCGAGAGAGAGAGAGAGAGAGAATGTGAGTGGGTGCGAGAGAGCGAGCGAGCGGGCGAGGATTGCGAGCAAGGCAGCAGCGTTGTGCAGTGGGTTTTCAAGGGATGCCGACCAAGGGGGGCGCAGTCCCGCCTCTTCTCCAGAGTTCCGCCTCCCTGCCCTGATGTAATCTTTCCTCTGATGCCTTGTCCGTGGCCAGGTCACTAGCTCCATTATATTATGCATGAGGTATTGTGCCATCCTATACATGTCTACTCAGAAGCAAGCCCCACTGAGTTCCGTAGGACGTACTCCCAGGTAAGTGTGTTTAGGATTGTGGCGGAAACGAGACTTTTACTAGGTGTGCATGCCAAAGGTACAAAACCACTGGCCTTAAGGGGGGAGTGAGGGAGGAAATTCGGTACTACATGAGTGACCTTGCTATAAATATGATGTAAAAATAATAAGCCATCACAAGTATTTTGGAAAAACCTGGCTCAGTCCTTCAGCATAACCTTGAAAGGAGTGGGGCTGTGAGTCGTGTTTCTATCTTCTCACTCCCAGTTTCACATGCTCCTCCTGTTGCAATTAATGGGATATAGATTGCAGAAGTCATTTAGGGGTTCAAAAGCAATGTGCTGAACGATGGAGGACACTTAATGTTGGAGGGAGTATCATTGGGTTTATGGGACAAGTGTAAAGGTCTTGAGGAGGAAATATTGTGATAGGTAAAACAGAACACCTTTTCCAGTGCATGTGACAAGCTGCCATCTTCTATTTTGGAATTTGCAACTATATTGGCCCTTCCTGCATCAAATGTGTGGAGAATAATGAGCAGAAAGCTAAACCCCCCTGCATCTCGGAGGAATTTGTGTTTGCAAATTGAGACTAGGTAGGGCTGATGTTTGGGAAGATATCAGATCAGCTTTTCAGCACAAATGTTCTGTAAGCCACTGGGAATCACAGTTGAGGTAGGGTATGTGTTGTATAGGCTTAGTGAGGTAGTGAAATTCTTACATTGGTATGTTCGTCATTAGGGGGGCTTGATTTTAGGGAAAGAATATATGAGGGGCTCTTGAGTTCAGGGTATGTTGACTCATCTCTGCGTATGAAGTGAGAAGAGAAACTGAAGGGCAAAGATGGAAGAAACAAATTCCTTTCTGTATAGACTACAGGACTCACAGAGATACTGTCATATTCAGGTATGGGTTTCCAGACCCTTAAAAACAGGCTTCTAAATACATATTAGTATTGAAAGGGAAATATTATATAGGCATATACCCCGTAAAGACTAGGGAGTGCCAATCCTTTATGCTGGATTTATGCTGCAGTTATATGCCTTGTCCCCTTCTGAATGTCACTATTCTTTCTTGCTTTCCATGTTGATTTGTTTCCCGTCCTTTATGCTGTTGAGTCTGAAATGCATATTTTACTGTTTTGCCTCCTTTCTGAAGTATCAGACTGTGAGCCAAGCAACATGTTATATAGAAACACATGTCGGTATAGTTCAATGGTGCTCTTTTGAGCAGGGGCGGTCGGGGGGGGGGGGGGTTAAGGGGCATTTAAATTTAGAGAAGCAAGGGTGAGGTTAGTAACCCTTTGCCTTTTCCCTACTTGAGACTGAGTGAGTCCTGTAGCAGCTTTTCCCCCTAGGGGTCTGCAAGCATTTGAAACCCTTGGGAGTAGGGAAAGTCTCTTAGAGAGAAGACTGGGAACAGGGCCGGAAATTGGTTACCTGCTCCTTCTGCTTATCACCTCTCTCTGATAAGTTGATCTGCCAGAAGCAGCTAAAATGACTGATTAGGCTTCAGTTTTCCCTCCCTCCAGTATGCTTGAATCTTAGTTTTGAAACCACAGATCAATTAGCACACAGGACACCTTGCTAGGATATGTGGAAACTCTGAACTGTTTGAACAAACTTATTATTTTTTGTATTATCATTTGCTTTATTTAATTATGATGTTATTATATTAGTTCATGCAGTAGGCTACTGAAGTAAGCCAGTAATATTAGATCCATATTGCAGGATGTGTGTGTGTGTTTGTGGTAGGGGATACAACACCCACCCTAGAGCCACTGAGTATGTTCATGACAAGAGGCAAGGTTTGAACTGTGGACTACCTAGCTCAGACCTCAGTCAACTCTATTTAAAACAGGCATGCCGAAATTCAGGTTTAGGGTCCAAATCTGGCACACTGGGGATCCTGTGGCAGTGCCCATTTTCCCTCAACGATCAAACATTTGGTTGTTTCCTGTGGTTTGTGTGCACCCCCACCCCCCATTCTTCAAGGCTGAAATGTCTTTCCCAAAACTTAGTTACTGGCAGTAAGAGGTTTGAGCTTAAATCTGCTGGGTTTATTTCTTTTGCCTTGGGCCCGTCACATCATTGGAAAGGGGTCCGTGAGAACTTGTCCGAAGTATTATTTGGCTCATGGATTCTGTACCCCCGATATAAAAATGCACAGTCCTGCCAAAATTAAGCACTTTTAAGTGTGATTGATTTCAGTTAAAGTTAAGCACAGTTCCCTATAAAATTAATGCCGGAGCTCTGACAAGTCTCAAGATAGGTTGCAGCTAGTAGGTCTGTTCTCCTGAAAACATTAAAGATATTGGCCATATTTAAGTGGAAGGTATGGTTCATTACAATGTGAGAACAGTTTCTAAATAGGAGGGTTGTAGATTCTTTGTCCAGAATAGGGACTGCTGGTATTCTTTTTTTCTTTCGTTCTTTTTTGTCATCACATGCATTCACTAAATCAGTTCCAGTAGTGGTGGTGGTAGAGGAAGGAGGGGAGGCAGGAGAGGGAGAATGAATACGTAGTATATTAAATGACTGTTCAGTAGAATGAAGATAAAAGACTGTTGTCTTTATATTGGGAAATGTGATTAACATTTCAGCATTGTGATTGAGTCCATTCGAGATTCCAGCACTATCTCAGCGCTTGGGCATGTGAATTGGTATTCATGCTTAGTGAACGGTCTGCAGAGGCTTCTCATATCTGTGAGGGATTTATTTCACTTTCACAACTGTTTTGTATTGAGTCAACAGCCATGGGAACAAAACTGATTCTACAAAAGCATTTGCTTTGTTGTTCAGCCACCTATTTGGATGAGGATGCATTATGTTACATACATTTCTAGTTCAGGATGGTTAAGTCAGTGCACGTACTGGAGACTGAAGCGTTGGTGCATTTAAGATGTTTAGTATTCACTGTGCAACGTGGTCTGAAAAGTCAATGTATGGACTACTGCTTGTACAGTTGGCCCTCGTGGGGGTTTCATGGGACTTAGGGGTACGGGACTCCCACGAAAATGGAAAAACCATGAATATCTCAACCCCCCCCCACCTTAACTCTTAATACTGTTGACTATGGATGTCCTGGATTGCTTCTCCCTCTCTCAGATCTTGGTCTGATTCTGCAGGGCTTCTCTTCTCCATTTATTATATTAATATGTTCTTATACCCCACCCTCCCTTTCACACACCAGTGCCTCCTCTGTGCACCAAGAAAATACCAGAGGGATTCCCCATGCAGATGGGTGGGGCAAGAAGGCATGCTTTGGAGGCCCTCTCTCTGCAGTGATTATGATTTTCCATAGTAGGCCACAAAACTCCAAAAACCCTCCCATTTAATTATTGATGGCAAACTTGCAAATAATTAATCTGCAGAAGTTAAACCCATGAAAGTCAAGGTTCGATGTACTTTTCAAAAAATTATTTGTTTCAACTGTAGCCTATAACAGCCAAGCATTTATTAGATTAAATATACAATTCATTGCTTTCTGAAATTAATCTGCAGAGCATATAATCAATAGATATGAACAGTGCTATGTCCCTGGGGAGGAAGGAAAGGCAGACTGAAGGGGGCAAGGGGGGGGGGGGAAGCAGAGAAAGGTTTCAGGACTTGTGTTATTGTTGGCTCCTTGATGTGTTGCTTTTCCACACCAAATATTCCAAATTTGTTCTTACATCTAATTGGCATTAAGGAGTATATTTTTTTTTATTTTGTAGCAGTGAATAATAACATAATCAATTACTTATGTAGTAAAATTGATAAGGATCCTTTTGATTCAAAATGATCAGATTAAGAAAATCTTCCTCTTGCTGCCTACCTGACTTCACAAGGTGGGAAGAAGGACCCAACAAACAGCCTTGGAGGAGGTACATGGGCAGATTCCTGTGAAAAAAGGTGGTCTCATTTCAAGGTGCAGATCCTCCCCTTGGCCCCAGCCATTTTGGATTTTAAAGGCATAGGTAGCCAGTTGTGGTAAGACTGGTAAGATATGTGTCATGTTCTTGGTCCCGTTAGTAATCTAGCATCCATATTTTATACTGACAAAGATTTCTAAATCAACTTGAAAGACAGCCCTACATACATTGCATGGCAATCATCCAAAAGGGATGTTATCAAGCATTAATAATTGTATCCTCGTGATCTCTGTCTAGGAGGTGCACAGTTGGCATGCAGCCATAGCTGGTGAAAAGTGATGTATGCAACTACTTCAGCCTCCGAAGACATGACTGGATCAAAAAAAATTCTGCCCACCCCCATAATGCAAAGCTGATCCTTTAGGGAAGGAGTGGGCAACAGGTGGCCTTCCTGGAGTTTCGGCCTATAAAATCCCTCTGGTCATCTCAAAACCTATTTTTGAACCCTCTCAGTTTCAAAAGTATGGTCATTTTTAAAAAATTGCTGGGGTTCTCTTTACTGGAGAAAATTTTAATGTATACCAGCATCTTTCAAGTCACTTATTCATTTCCTAAATTTTAATGACAGACTGCATTGTGGTTTAAAGTGGATGCATTTGCAGTCCATACACCTGTGTTTGAATCCCACTGAATTCAGTAGGACTTATTTTGAAACTACAAAAGGGTTGTTTGAGTACAGCCTAGGTTCCATCACTGTAAAGAAGGTCTCTCATAATCATTGTGTTTCATCTAAACTATGCCCATTTCTTATATTGTTTGCATGGAGAGAGAAGCATGCCTTCATTAATGACAATTTGACATTCTGTTTTCATAGTTTACACTTTCTGATTTGTCCAGTACTTATAGGTTTCTGTGTTCCTGTAATTGTAATGGTAGAAGTTTGCTATAATTGTCTAGCAGGATCAAGGTTTGTATGTGTTTTTTTTTCTAGCATTTCGTGGCTCAGTAGTTAGAACCAGGTGCAGAACTGTGGATTGGAATTTGGAATGAAGCCCAAGTAAAATGGTCAGTTAGGACAGAACTAATTATCTGAAGCACCATGAAGCCTGAATGTTGGGACAAGTTGCATATACAAGTACAAATCTACATCTATGTTACTTCATGGGTTCTAACAATTTAAGGGCGGGGGAATACCTTGTGACTCTTATTAGAAACTCTTGCCACATTGCTACAGTGATCTACATGAATGTCCTGCTTTCTTGCTCCTGGCCTACAGAGTTTCATTTCTGTCTGACAGTCATGAAGATGAAATTGTTATATTTTATTTATTCATGAAACACACCCTCTGCCTACTAGGGGCCCTTAGGGTATATATAATAAAAGCCAAGCAAAGCTTGTAAATCATAAAAAGCCAATAAACATAGGAATAAAAGCATCCAACACAATATACTCATAGTGACAATAAAGTGTGACATAAAATATTGTACAACTTTGCTGATGTTTGATGGGAGGTTTTTGCAACTTTGTAGGTTTTATGAAGCTTAGCTGAGAATGCATTTGCCCTCTTTTTTTCTTATATAATCAGAAGAGTGGACCTGATACATCTTTTTCTTTGTTGTGTTTCCTGTTGGGTTTAAAGTACCTGCCTGATTATTGTTTTAGATCATCCAGGTGAGCTGTTAATTAAATTAACCATATTTACACATTCCTTTAAATAGCACAGATAAGCTGTACAAGTTCATAGGTTCAGTGTGTACAGACTATGTTCTCCATTAAATATGTGTAATTTCAGTGTGTTGGAAGATAAATTTCTAGTTTTTGGATATGGCTTGCTTCCCATGCATTATGATGTGTGTGTGCAGAGGGCAAGAGGCTGAGTTGAGTACTATTTGAATGTGTGAAGTTGGCAGAGATGGAAGTCAGACACTTGAACCAGTGTAACTAATGTGGGCAGAAAGAATAACAATATGGAATGAAGCTGCTTCATAGACTTTTCTAAGGCAGAGATAGGCAAGTTAGGGTTGGATGCTGCTCTCAGTTTAATTTCAAAACCGATTTGCAAGCAACCAGACCAGTCTCAGATGTGACCTTGCCTTCTCCTGAGCTGCTGCTGGGTGGGAAGGAAGGAAGTTGAGGAAGAAAGAGCAGCACAGAAAAAGAAACAGAAAATGGAGTGTCAGAAAGAGTAGTTTGTTCCACATACTTTTGAGTTTGACTCCATTCAGCCCTGACAGATTACCCTAAGAAATGTGGCCTCTGACAGAAAAAAGTATGCAGCCATGTTCTAACGACTTGTTTACATACCTGAAATATCACCCACAGAAACAGAGTGCTAGTAAAAATACTTAGCATTTATTTGAATCATGCTCAAGTAGCCAAAGGCCTTCATATGCATTATTCAATAACAATGAACTTAACTTACAAGAGGCCTGAAAGACAAGTTGGTATCATTGATCCCATACTGAATATGGAAGAGACTGAGAAATACCATCTTACCTAGGGTCACTCACCAAGTGACACGGTGGGCTTCCTGGCAGTGTTACCTGTGTGACTATAACTCAGGGCATTCTGGCTCTCAGCTAAGTCTCTTAATAATCATATCATCTTAGTCGTGCATTTTCCCTTCCATCTTCTTACCCCTTATGGATTTATATTGGGAAAGTTAAAAAAAAAAAAAAAAACAAGCTTAGGCACTCCAAGACCAGGTCCAGGTCCCATGACTTCCTTACTCAATTTCTTTCTCACTCTGTTGAATCGATGATTTGTTATTTTTATGTTTTGCCACAGACCATATTCAGCTGCAACACCCAAAGTGGAAAACTACCATTTGCACTTGCCCTTGTACACGGAACTGTGTAGACCAACTTCAGACTATGGTTTGAAGCAGAGGTGGTTGTGATCTAGTAGTTAAATCCTATCAAAATTCTTAAGCAAATTTATTTGAAGTTTTACTTTAGGAATGGATTCATTGACTTTAGGCTCATTTCTTTGAACTGTTGCAGCAGTGGGAGTCAGTCTGTAAGCTGAATGCACAGCATAGCATCATCAGTAGGTTGTGTACCCGCTTGACATGTGGCAAGCATTGATAGCAAATGACATGCCTTTGCGACATGCACAGTGCAATACCCACAATTATCTCTTCTATTGCCACTCTCACTGTGATTTTCCTTTTCAACAGTATCTTAGAAATAATGATTTGCAGATAGACAATACAGGCACACCAGCAATTAACTCATTTTCAATCACAGTATTGGCAATTTTGTTCAAACGTCCAATAAGTGTAAACTTCTGTTAATTTCCTTGTAAATGTTGCCTGCTGTAGCTTCTGGATATTTAACTTCCTTGCATATACCAGTGCTTACAAAATCAGTGTGCGTTCTATCCATAAGTACTGAACAAACCATTGAACAAAATAAACAAGAGCAATATTGTTTTCTATGACCCTAGTAATACAATATAAGCACATTTAAACAATTCAAGTGAGGAAATGTGCTTGCTTTAAGATTACTAACGATGAAAAAAATATCGAGAACCATAATTTTTTTATGAGCACACAAATACTACTTCCTGCCCATATTACACTTTCCCTGCACTTGAGTAAGGAAAAGTGACACCTTAGTACAAGACGTTGCACAAGGATCACCCCTCATTTCCCATCCCAATTATATGTGCATTGGGCCTCTTGCTGGCACAGAGCTAGGGCAAAAATCAGAACTGAATAATTGTTCTTGCATTAAGCAAGCAAAAGTGTATGCTTTTGTTTCAGTGTAGTTTCAGTGGTTATCAAATATGTATTTACCTTCTCTTTAATTCTATCCAGACTCCAAGGAACTTGGGCTGGTTCTCCTCCCCATCTTCCCACAGCAATCCCACAGGGGTAGGTTAGGCCAAGGGAGAGTGAAAGGATGCCATGCTCTTGGGGAGTTTTCATGGCTGAGCGAGCAAGGATTTGAACCCAGGTCTTCCTGCTCCTTTAGTAGGACATACTGATGGTAACTGTGGTTAGTAATGGTTCTTTTATTCAGTTTACATCCAGATGAAAGTTCAGTGACTTTCCTAATGGAAACCAACTATTTTTTATCATGTTATTTTTGATTGCAGAAGCAGGTAGAAGAAATTCTTATTTGAACATCAGAACATAAAAAATCCATGCTGGGTCACACCAAAGGTCCATCCAGGCCCACACTCTACTCATATACTGGTAAACCAGCTCCCCACAGGACTCCTCAAGCAGGATGGGTGCAGGACCTCCACCTGCCCAAGCTTCAGAGAAACTGGTGTGTACAGACATGCCCCTCTGTTAAAGAACGTAGCACATAGCCAGCAGGGCTGGTAGCCACTGATAGCTGTCTCCTCCTTCTCCTCCTCCTCAAATCTGTCCAGTCCCCTTTTAAATGTGTAATTGAAAATAAGTAACATGATGTCAGAACAAAGCTTCTTAATCTCTCTCAACCAGCCCAGAGACCTGGGTTCACTGCAATGCAAACACATGGTTTCTACAGTGTAGAGTCAACATGTGTGGGCTTCTACATTAATTTCAGTGGAAAATACCAAAAGCAAAAGAAATGAGCTGGGGAGCTAGTGCAGGCAAACATGGGGACCTCTGTTTTTATTGCAGTTCAAACCTGTGGTCAATCACTAGATTGCTTAGAAGTATAGAAAGGTAACTTTTTAACTTGTAAAAGAGAAACATTAAAGGCCCTGAATTAGTTTCCTAAATACAGATTTTCTTTGAGGGTCTTTGTTATGGGTAATTTTTTTTATGGTTGCAGATATTCCTATACAGGATATAACAACTTTGGAACATGTATTTTCTTATTTATTTCTTCCAAATTTTAAAATAGAGCTTTGAATGTATTCCCTCTTATTTTTTGTTGGACTATATTGCTAAGCACTATTTGCTCCATTTGTAACTACTCAGTGTTCAGTAATTCTTTTATTTTCCTGTTCCTTTACTATTTGCAAAAGGCATCCCTTCCCAATAAAACTAGAACCACTCTAGAAACTCATAACTTGGTGGGAAAAGTTGCTCTAATTCCAGCAAACAATAGTAAATATACAATGAACATTATGTTCAAAAAGACTTTTTTTGGAAGGTGAGAATAAAGGAATTTCCTCCTCCACCCTTGCTGTTGCTAAGCTGTAATCTAATATTGTTGAAAAAGCGGAGGGGGAGGAAGGGAGGAGGGAAAAGAGAGGTCTCGCTTATCCTCAGGATATCGCTTTGTGTGTTCAGCCTGAAGCTCCTAAGGTTACAACTCTTGCCAAAAGGTATATTTTAAAAAGTGGTCACAGATGAATTGTTGGGGATTTTTATTTTACTAGGAATCAAGTTGAATTAATAAACACACACTACTTGTGAATTTTAAGAGCATTCAGATACTTATTTCATGGTTCAGTGCTAATTAAACATTGCAGTTGTGTATCAAGTCCAGAACTTCAATTAATTGCAGGACTTGTTATCATTCAAAATAAATTTCCCGGTGCCTTTAGTAGTAATCCAGGCTTTGTTAAAATGCTGCTATCCATTATAAAACCATTTTTTTTTGTCTTGCTTCTTAAAAATATACTTTGGGGTGAAGGCAACATGTCTTCAAAGAAGTGAGAACACATCTAGCTTCTACTTAGTATATTGTTAACCTTTTGCTAAAAGTGGCACCTTATTATTTAAAGAAATATAATACACTTTTTAAGCTCCATTGTTCAGTATAGCATTATTTGTGGAAGCTTGTTTATTATTAAATGTGAACCCAGGTTGTTGGGGGTGGTTGGGAAGACACCCGCACCCATGGCTCAGGATTGCAGATGTCTTGTTAGCCACCCCAACTATATGCTCTTTCTGGGTTTGCATGGGCAGCTTGGGTATTCAGATATGCCACTGCAACAAAAAGCCCCATGGGGAATTAACTTACATTGTCTTCTCATTACATGCAAACCAGGACATTAGCACCCAGAGAGCTAGTTGACCTGTGGTACCTGTAACAAAATCGCAGTTACACTGGCCATATCCCTAGCACTAAACAGGATAAAGGCATGTTTGTATCTCAATTCATCCTACTTTGGTCAGCAGTACTAGTGCTGAACTAGTTGGAAACTCCTGAGCATGCCTGAAGTCAGAACATGTGGTTGTGTTGCCCGTCAGCAACAAATGGTGATGGTGTTATTGATGGGAACAGCCATAGGATTATGGAAAGAAATTTTCTGGCAGCAGGCCTTTGCAGCTCCTTTGATCATTTGCAGAAACACCAAGGGTAGTTTCTTGGCAGCTAGAACATATGGTCTTCCAACCAAAGGTGTGTGTGGAGTTAATCTCTTTGCTGGCACAGAGTGGGGATGGGGTTGTCTAATGCAACAAGTAACCTTGTGGGCAAATTCCTAAAAACGTTAAACACTGCAGACCTTTCTGTAAGCTGATACAGTAGTAAGACTGGCTTACCCACAGGATATGTTCTGCCAACTATTAGTACTAATTGAGGAAATGTATAGTTATTACTCCGTTAGACTTTTTTCTGCTGATATTGGGTGCCACTGAGTGACAATTTATGGTAGATAGAATAAATAATCATTAACCAGCATTTCAGTCTAAATGGTTAAGCCTTCTAACATATATATTGAGTGTCCCATTTAAAGTGGTTTATCCCACGCTGACCTTTGCAAACAAGTGAAATTGTAATTTAATATACTAATAGAAATGCCTCCTTTTGTCCTGCTACATACCAGTTTGTCCATTTCTTAGTTCTCTATTTCTTCCATTTTCCTGATATTTTACCAGTCCATCAAACTGTTCAATTTTGCCTTGCTGGGATTACATTGTACATCCAATCTGTTGAGAATGGTTTAGATTAACATTTGGGAATCTTCCCTGTAGGTTAGCTGAGATGGTACTATTTCAGTGAAATAAACCATGATATTTTAGGCCGAGAGTGAATATTGTGCCCTTGTGTTCCCTTTTTCCTCCAAGGGAAGCCTCCCTGTGGCTTAAACTCTGGCTGCAAATCTGGGTATCAGACTTTATCAGGATCAAACAATAGATTGACATCCTGGTTTGCAGCCAGAGATTTAACCATGTTTTCCTGGTTCATACCTCTGACTGAAGTATGAAAGTATGATTTAACAACTTCTGGAAGTTTACAGTGCAGAAGACCATAATCAGGGCCTCTATTAATGGCTTTACTGTTCACCTGCTAAACTCTGAGAAGTGACTTTTAGGTGTTTTGCATGTGCTAAACATTGCTGTGTGGATCATTCCTGAGATTATAAAACTATTGGGGAAAGCTGGGAAACATGTGTTCCATGTTAGCACCTGGAATACTGCTGACATTAAATACAGTGTTCTATAACATTTATGTCAAAGTCGCTTAATGGGGGTGGGGTGGGGAGTGCTTTGTCCCTTCCACAAAATTTAAGAAGCAGCTGTAGTAGACAGGACTTTTCTTTTCAGTGCAGGCAAGTAATAGAGTCATCTTTAATGGAAAAAATCACTTGGCTACAATTCATTCTCACAGCCCCTGGACATAAAAGAAAATATCAACTCATAGTCAGTGGGGATTGCTTTTAAAATAAGCTGTTCCTACTGCTTAAAATAAATGGTATAGCATGATTTCATTCAGGGGTGTGTGTGTGTGTCTCGCACAAATCAAACACTTCCTTAGTTTTGGGTGGGGTACCCGAAAAGACCTTTTGCAGATGTGGAACTTAATGATATGTTGTTGATTTTAGGTAGTTTAGGGGAGGCACCGAATCAGAGGAAATGTTAGAATTTCCTTATGCACTCTTGGATGATGACGGCAGGAAGCAACTGTTTTAATTACTGGATTGAATCACATAAATTTATTTACTTGGGGCTCTGTAGAAGAGGCACATAACATCGTACTTCAGATCACAACTGAAGTATGGGATCTGGCACAAGCACCCTACCATCATATTTTAAAGTTCTACTGGTTACAGTCTTAGTTACTGTATAAAAACACATACATTTTAAAAGACCTAAATTAATATAATATGAATGTTGCTAAAAGTATAATTAATTAATTATAGCTAACTGCTTTCTGTTACAGTATCATAACTTAGTTTATATATTCTTTAATTTAATTTGATTTACTGTATATGCAGCAATTAAAAAAAGATTTGCTATAACCACTAATAAACCATTTGATATGTGTCTAGCCTCATCTAATATGATCCATACAGCTCAGTTTATTCTAAACAGCAAGGCTTCAGAAATTCTTTAAAGGTTTGCAGTGTAGTATGGAAGAGGTTCAGGAGGTGCTATTCATTTGGTGAGTGAAATGAGGGTTTTGGTCAAATTAGCCCATTTGGCCCATTGAACACTGAAATAGTAGATTGAGGCTAGTCTGCAAAACACTTAGCTCAGCCTATCATATCCATCATTAAAAGATGGAAATATAAAATACAGTGCACTGTAATGCCTTCCTTAGATTGAAAACAGTGGAATGAAAGTTGCTGTTCCTATTGTGAGCATCATTGTATCTTGCAAGAACAAACCCTGGCATGACCTTCACACCCGTTTTCAGAGCAGAACAGAACAAAAGCAGATTTTCCTTCTAAACACCAAAGTTAACTAGCGGGTCACAACACCAACTAAAGAACTCAAACACCAACTAGAGAACTCATACACAGTCATGAGTAGGGAATGAGAGGTCCACAATAAATTGCTTGTGTAGAACAGCTTTAAATGTATTCAGACAACACAGATAATTTACATATTCAGCTCAAATCCTGTGAATAGATGCATTATTGAATTAGATTGGCAGTCTTGAAGCACATGCTAATAAAATTTTTCAATAGAAGTTGGTAGAGCAGATAATTTCACTGGCTACATGAGCCACAAAACACAGACAGAGAGAATACTTTTGCCCTATGGATTATGTGCTAAGTTGTAAGAGGAGAAAAGATTTAGGGAAGAAGAGGATGTTGAAAACAATAGATACTAATTTCCATGCATTCAATTTCAATTGTCAGAGCAGCAAAAGAGCTGTCTATCAGGATAGAAATGGTCCACTGTTGCATAAGTGTTTTGTGTCTTGTCCAGTTGTCTGTTTATTGCCATTAAGTATTTAATTTCATTTTTTATTCTATGCATTAAAAAAAAAACCTTCATGTAACCAACATGGCTAATGAGTTCATGTGAAATAACAGTGCAGTCTTCAGAATAACTAAAAGCATAAAACTATCCCTACAAGACAAAAGCACCATTGACTCAATTCAGAATAAGCCCATAAAACTTAAAGGTTCAGATATTAAAGAAAAGACAGAGAGAAGGAGTTTTCTCCTGTCAGTTACGCTATATCAGTGTGCACCAGCATGAAGAGGACTTTCCAAAGATGAGGAACTGCCACAGAAATTCTCTCTCTCAGTCTCTGAACTTCACTCCATATGGCGGAGGCACCCAAGGATGAATGGATAGATGTGGATGAGCAGATAGATACATGAGCCAGTATGTATCCAGTAAATATCTGGGTCCTGAGATAATTAAGGCTTTAAATTTTAACCTCAGTGCTGACTTCAACTAGGAAATATACTAGAAGCCAGTGGAGTTCTTTTAGTACGGATAAGGTATGATCCTTTTGTTTACTCTCTGTTAGAAAACTGGCCACAGTGTTCTGGTCTTCAGAAGCAGATACAAGGTTTAGGTATCCCAACTTGGTGTATGATTCTGTCTTGTAGTTTGGCTCCAGCTAGTGCAATGCTTTCTACTTTTATAGTAGTGGCATTTCAGAGACCTTAGCATTCCAGCCTGCTACCTGAGATATTTAATTGTGATGCCAGGGATTTTCTCAATGCAAGGTTTGAGCTCTGCAACTGATTTGTGGCCTATTGTAGCTCAGCAGAGAACCCATTTTTTCCATCACTGAAAAATTAATACCTTGGCAGAAATGCTTTGGAACCCTAAGAGCTAGGGATGGTTTGTACGTTCTAATTACATTCAATGTGTTAGGTTTCACCTAGGCTTTAGCTCATGGAATTGTTAACTGCAATCTTCAGCTTTTTAACACGAAATAGTTACCGTATTTTTCCGTCTATAAGATGCCCCCATGTATAGGACGCCCCCTACTATTCCTACCCATCTCCAGCGAACAAGCTGGGAGATCATTTTCTCCAAGTGAGTCCAAAACCTCTGAGGCGGGCTAGATAAATGGACATGGTGGGCCAGATCTGGCCTGCAGGCCGTAGTTTGAGGACCCTACAAGGATGGACAATCTGGTGCCCTCCGTGTGTTTTGAACTACAGCTCCCATCAGAACTAGTCAACATGGCAATGGAAGTCATTTCTAAAACATGTGAAGTACACCAGGTTGCCCTGCTCTTTTAGAAGGATCTGTTATTTCAAAAGTACCTATCTGCTCTCTGTTTGTTTTTTGTTAAATCAAAAGCAGCTTAGGGACATTTTTCTGCCTGAACATACTGACCAGAAAATGAACTTGAATTTAAAATAGGACTTGCCTGTTTTTCTGTAGTGGATGATCAATATTACTATGGCTCTGTAAACTAAAAAAGAGAAGCTAACCCTTTTTTCTTCACTTAAAGAGGCTTATTAGGCTCACTCTGAAAACCTCTTCTGTATATACTGTCTTTTCACCCATCCAAATACACTGGTATTAAGCAGCAGCCAGGAAGACTATATGAAGAAGATCCCAAGATGTAACAGTTTGTTTTCCTGGAAATGCTGTGTTGGAAAGCTCGACCACAAGCATGCTGGAATCATGCTATGGGAACCCAGGAATCTGCTTTATTCCAGGTCAAACATCTTTCCCAGTGCTTGTTACCTGATCACTTTGACTGGGATTCCCAAGATGGAACTCAGGGCATTTTGCATACAATGCATATATTGCACCACTGAGCTATGACTGCTTCTCCATATAAGTATGCTCATGATTGAAGCTTGTGGCTAGAATCTTGCACACCCTAACAGTACTGTGATGGCGTCAAAGTCTATAGGATTCAAGCCAGGATGGATTAGATTTAAACCACTATGTCAGTAAGACTAGATGTAAATCATGTTTTTCTATATGCATGCCTTACCCATAAGCAGAGGGACTTCATTAAAATATTCCCAAACTGGGTCTCTTTTCTGGCCTGCTGCCATTATAAGTTTTGTCCTCCAGGGAAAAATCATATGATGAACCTCAGGCTATACACAAAAAAAATCCAAGACTTGCGAAGTATTCTGCTCAAAAGATTTCACTTCCATTTTTACTGCTTTCCCCTCCTTCCTCACACTTGGCTTCCTGGGCAGAACTGTTCCACTCCCAAAAATTTTCTATTCATTGAATTTTTTGAAACGTAACACTGAGGTAAGGGTTGATTCTGTGTACATTAGTGATTCTCTACTCCTTATGTTTATTTTATAACATTTTTGCTGTGAAGAAGAGGCATGTGATCTCTGCAGACAATCAGTTTTGAGAATGGTAACACCAGCCATCTGATATTTTCTGAATGGAAGAATTGCCCAATAATTTTATGGAAACCTCTGGAAGAGCATGAAATTGTGAATGGATTAGTGGAATTCATTTACCAAGAAAATTAAACATTGCATGAATATACACCTCATGCTAAATCATTAAAAACTATTGATGATGAATAAGTTTTGAACTATATCTTAAAATGAAAACTATCTTTAGATAGTTTTTTTCCCCTCAAAAAGCTTTTTATTAAAAAAATCAAATTTAAATTGATTTTTATCCACCCTGATTCAAGCATATGTAAATAGATTTAGGACTGCAACCATAAGCAGCATTCTTGAGTTTAAGATATACTAAAGAATATTTCCCAAATGGGAATCTAGTTGGAGTTACGTGCTGAGAAATATGTTCGCAGTGCAGGGTTTATCTTGTTTTGACGGTGTTTCACTTGATGCTCTTCTTAGAAACTGAAGGAGCACTTCCTCTTTGGCCCAGCAAAAATATTTTTAAAACAATGCAAATCAACAAGTAACAGGATTTTCCTCATACACACATCTAGGAAACTGTATAAGAGGTAAAGACAGGACATTGCAGCTACATCACTCATATTTCACTAAAAAGAATCAACAGTGACACTAAGCTTTTATTTCAGAACATGTAAATCTTCCACTGTACTGGTTTGTTCTTATTTTCTGAGGAATACTTCATATGTGAAATTATTTGGACTTACATGTAAGGCATTTCAGACACATACTTTAAACTATAAAATGTAAATATGGTAAACATATGTAGTATCAGTCAGTAACTGTTCAGAAACCTGGAGCTGCCTGACACTCTTCATTGGGTGGCATACAGCTGCTTTCACTGCCAGAACATGTGTGAAATGGCCCTCAAACATTTACGTTTGCATAGTAGTTGTGGAAAAACTGTAACACAAGCAAGCAAGAACTGTCATCTCTTTTTACTCTCCAAGAGTCTGTGTGTAGACATGGCTGCATGTTAAGTCTCCTTAACATGGTCCCCAGCGTGTGACCTACACCTGGCGATGAGGATGGACAGTGATGCGATAGCCCCACGGCTACCATGACCCTAGCTAGGAGATCTGCTGTCCTGATGCTCAGTGTCTGCCTAGCTCAAGAAAACAAGAACACATAATAAATGATGTAACAAACGCCAGCCTAGCTATGGAGCTGTTAAAGGAATTATTCCATTACTGGATCCCCAGGCTCTTGTTAATGCCTCTAATGCTGCCACCCATGAAAATAGCCCTTATCTTAAGTCACCATCTTTGGCTGTAGCAGAAGCAGCAGCTGCTGTCAATCTTAATTGAAGTTGCTGGTGAAGCAGAAGCAATGAAGAGTTGTACAGTTGACATGCCTGAAGCCATGATTTAAATGTACAGTATTTGGTGGCTTCTGAATACTCGGAGCCTGTTCAGGCTGAACCCTTAAATTGCTCCTTAGGACAAAACAGTCAGCATAATGGAATTCTGTAGCCTGGAAACAGATTGCTTCTGAACATGCACCTGTTATTACACTCTTGTCCTAGATATATATAAGTGTCCTCCATACAATTCTGCTTTCACCCATCCCGGCATCACCCCAGATTGGAGGTTTGGGTTTCTGTCTTTGTTTTACTGTTCATGTGGCTTTAACTAGAGTAATCCTTTTGCATATTTGGCATTCAGGGAAAGCTCCCCTCCCCTTCATGCAAATATATAACACCCCATCCCACAGTTCACAAAACCCTTTACCCCTCAAGCAAGTCAGTATACAAACTGGCTCTGAAGTGGGCGTGTAATAAGCACTGTTATAAATGCATCCCTAATGTAAGTCTGGCTGTGGGTGGGGAGAACTTGTTGCTGTTTCTGGAGTATAGCTTGATAATTTTACTCATATCTGGCATTGTACACTTTTTGATTCCTGTGCTACTAGCAAGACTGGGAAATGTGCTTTAATTATGCTAAGCATCAATCCCTGTAAGTCCAGTTTATTTCAGATTTCAGGGATTATTATTTTTTTAGATTTTTCCCAAACTAAACAAAATCAGTAATCAGAATACCTCATTTTCCCCTCGTTTGTGCTACTATTTAGTGTCAAGTATATTGGCTCCAGGAATTTGGCTCAGTACAGAAACTCTTGTAACTGTATCCAGGACATTCAGTAGCACAAGCTGGTGCTTAATCATTCATTCATTAGGGCTGAGTTCTTTGTACCTGAAAGACAGATAGAGGGTAAGAAATGGTGTCAGTCTGTCTCAGAGGAGCACGCTGAAGATGAATTGGCCCAGGTTAATGTCACTTTTTTGAATTTATCATGTACTGCTTCCTTAAGAATTGGAGTACAGCTGTTGATCCCACCAGCTTGGGAGAAAATTGTAGCCTTCCGGCAGGCTTTCTGAAGTCTCTCAATTGTTGTCTTAAAAAAATTAAAAGGTAATATGATGCTTTCCAAGTTGGAAATAAGTAAACTAATAATTATGAACTGATGGGATTTCATCTCAGCTGGAACCCTGATATTATTTTCCAGCCTATGTAGTTACATATATAAGGCCATTGACTAGAATGGTCTGGATGAAAACCTAGAGCTGTCAACTGTAAGCATACATCTCAGGACTTTGGCTTAGCAGTTGACTGTTCTTTCAGCACTGTTGAAACCTGCCTCCGTACGTCCTCCATACTTCCAGGAAGTATGTTTAGTGCCAGGAATGAACTGCTTTTACTAACAGAAACTGTGCTTAAAGATATACCACAGTGAACTCTAAGCTCATTGGGTTTTGTAAGATTAGCTGAGTCAAGATAGCAGACCTCCCAAGGAAAACTTTGAAGTGTAAGAAATTATATTAGTAAGTTTCAGTTTAGTTACTCTGTTCTTTATGAAAATTCAGACTAAGTCTCTGCCTAATCAGCTGTGTGCATCAGTATGTATACAGATTCCTTACCCTCTCTTCTTGCCTTCCACTGTTACCTCTCAGTCTCAGCTAGAATGATGGGTGGTATCATTCAAGAGGTAGATTTTTTCTGGAGGATCAAGTAGCTGACTCTCATATTCTAAGTTCTTTTTGAGGTTCCCATCACCTGCAGAGGCCTCTGGTCAGGCATGTGTTACTCCAGTGTTTTCTGCCAAACTTTGGTGTGTTTTCCCTCAAAAACTGCAATTAACCTTTACTCTCTTGCCCTTTAGAAAGGTTAAATGAGACTTTAAATGTGTGGCTTTATGTTTAATGTTGTTACTGTTTTAAATTTGACTTCTTGGTGCCTTTTTAGCAAATAAGGCAGTGTATGAATGTTAAAAAATGAATGAACAAATTAATGAGACCATCATCTTTGCATGACCAGAGTTCAGTGTAATCTGAACCATATCCTGTGGTTAATCTTAATTATGGCTAGAGCAAACAAACTGGCTACATAAACAAGTTGTCCCCCCCATCATAGTTAAGATTAATCACAGTTTGTCTATATGCATACAGGGTGAGGGGAAGCTAGAAATTTTTCAGAAAAAATATTATTCCTGGTTTTGGCTTGGCTTGTCCTTTCCTAAGAACTCTTTTTGTTTAATTTTCTGACTAATTGAACAGCTTTGAATTATGAACTATTTTTTAAAGAATTTAATGGAAGGTGTTTATATATAGATACCTACTCTTTACCATCTAGCTAAAGAAAGAAAAGACTAGGAAATGCCTAGCTTCTAAAACTAGTTAATAAGAACACTATTATAGAAAGTCAAGAAATGTGAAAGGTCTAGAAATAATGACCCATGGGGGAAAAATTAATCCTTTCTGTAGGATTCCCAGCACAGTTATTTCTTCCATTCCTTATTAAACTTATTGATCTAATGTATCTTTTATTGATAGACATTAGAGATACCCAAGGTATGCTCAACTTCTCAACATGTGATTAGAGTCACTGTATCATAATATGAAAGAAAATTTGTATTTTTGACAGTTTAGGTTTTCTTCTCCACAGTTCTGTGTTTCCAGGCTTGATCAGGTTAGATGTCAGCACTCATTTAATATAGTACCAATCTGAAACCCACATGTGAAAAAAAAACCCTGCAAGTTATTCTACCAATGCACCCAATGCAATGGAATAGCAAGCAGGTTATCACCCCATATTACTGTTTAAAAATGAACTTTGAGGTTTGTGTCTATAGAACTCACTGCCACCTTATTTAATAATGTTCTTAATTACACCACCAACTTTGTCTTCCAGATGTTTTGGAGTGCAGTGCCCAGCATTCCTGATCAAAAACTGTATTCCCTGAGGCTGATGGGAGAAGTCCAAAAACAGGAGTATCAGATAGGGAAATGCTGCATAGAGCAACAAAGTGACTTCAGATCTGCAAACATTATATTACTTACTTTTCAGTTTTTCTTAATGCATGATCTCACTCAGCTACCAGGAGGAGGGAGACATTTGTCTGATAGCTTCCAAATACCTGTAGTTCAGAAGACACAGTAAACTGTGGCTAATCTAAAATGGAAGAAAAAGATTTCAGACTCCTCTTCCTTGCCCCACTAGAGGATAGAGAGGAGAAGAAAGCAGGCCTGTGGCTTAAATATGCTTATTTTCATAACACTAACTATGTTTTAGCATGGTGTCTGAACTGAACCAATAGCTCAGTCTAATGGTATTTCACTATAAGATTCATTTTATATGGAATTACAACATGGTTTGATACTTACTTTTACTCAATTCTACATGGGACAGTCTCCCTTTGTTGGGCTTACTGTGTGTAGGGGAGATGTTAGTACAGTGCAATGCTAAAATGTTAACATATGCAGAACTCTTTCGTCTCCTTACAAAGCCACTGAAGATACAAAATAAGCCCCTGTTCTGTTATTTATGGAAATGAGAAAGAGGAATTTTTACTCATTGAGATCTTCAGTTTTTAAGTAGTAAATTGTCCCATCCTGGAATGCCTGTGTGTTTCGAGGCAAGAACATAGTCTTCCCCTAGAAAGAGTAGCAATTGCAAGAGCCGTTCCAGCCATCTAGCGTCTATGGGCAGAACAGTAAGGATGAGGCAAATGACACAGGCAGGGAGAGATGCAACTTGGGATTGAATTTCAGGCATGGTGGCTGATGGGATACATATCTGAATAGGGAGGACTGAATGGGGAGGATGGAAACCAAGATAATGTAGAAACCACTTGATAGGTAGATAATGTAAAATACTGTGAAAGGTGATAACCACACAGAGTTGCTTGTCCTGTTGTGTGAACCCACCCAATGAGTCATGATCCCTTCTATAATCCAGGTAATTTGTTGAATAAGACTGTGGAATGAAGCCATTCTTAATTCCCTTGTTCTTAAAATATGTTGCTGTGTAAGACAAGTTGTACAAATATACTGATACTGGTTATGGAACTCAGCTTGGTACAGAATATAAGTTTCTTTGGAACAGAATACGCTTCTGGAAAGAAAGGTTATTAATGGCTGCTTATCATGATGGCTGAAGGCTAGCTCCAGTATCAGAGTCAGTCTGCCTATGTACATCCGTTGCTGCTGAAACAAAGTGAAAAGGTGCTATTGCATCTTCCCTACTCATGCCATACATGTGCATTTCCCACAGGCAGCCATTTGGCCACTGTGTGAACAGAATGCTGGACTAGATGGACCCTTGGCCTCATGCAGCAGGGTTCTTCTTCTGTTCCTGTGAACTTCTTTTAAGCTTACAGTACTGACGTTCCCATCTACTTCTGTGGTCATCTCTGTTATGATAACTACTTTGCTTCTAATTTGGCCAAGTCCCTTAATTTCATGCTAGGACTTGGAAGGAATAAGCGCATAGTGAGGATGTTTTGTCAAGCTCTCTAAACCAGGCTAGGCAACATTAGTCAGGTATGCTATTTGTTACCTATCGAACTGAATGTTGTTTGACCAGCTCTTGTGTTACTGGTGCAGTTTGGAAGCTGCTGCTCCTGCTTCTTTTTTTCTTTTTCCCCAAAAAGATGTACTGTAGTATTATGTAATAAAAATACTGCAGTAACTGGATAGAGCATTGCTATTTTGTTACAGTAGTGCTAGTGCATAGGTTGCATACCAAATGTTTTCACTATGGATTGTCTAGATTTGAGATTTTTTTTGTATTAACTTGTTTTTAATGCTAGTTTCTGCTGTACATTTTGAACTATTCCTGGATTGTTCCACTGTAACGAAGAACTGCTGCTATTATTACTATTATTATATTTCTGTAACATCCAATAGCCAAAATTGTCTGGGCAGTTCACAACAGCAGATAAAATGCAATATAAAATAATTAAAATATCATAAAAATACAAGGCAGAATTTAAAAGGCAAATTTAAAAGGCTATGATAGTTTACACAAATTAAGTCACAAGACCTTTTGAGCAGTTGACACAATGCCCCAATGTATTATAAACTTAATTAAATGCCCTGTCATAGAGGACAGTCTTAACCTGGCACCAAAAAGATATTAAAGTTGGTGTCAGCCTTGCCTCATTGGGAAGTTTGTTCTATAACTGGGGAGCTGCCACTGAGAAGGCACTTCTCCTTGTTGCCATTAACCAAGCCTCCCTGGAGGTAGCAATTGGAAGCCAAACCTAGATCTTGATCAGAGTGTCTAAGTGTTGCTGTTATGAGTGTTGCAAAGTAGCATCCGACCCATCACAACCCCATGGATAACAGTCCTCCAGGCCTCCCTTTCCTCCACCATCCCCCGGAGTCCACTTAAGATCATGCTGACTGCTTCAGTGACTCCATCTAGCCACCTCATTCTCTGCCGTCCCCTTCTTCTTTTGCCATCTATTGCTCCCAGCATTAGGCTCTTCTCCAGTGAGTCCTTCCTTCTCATTAGGTGGCCAAAGTATTTGAGTTTCATCTTCAGTATCTGGCCTTCTAAAGAGCAGTCAGGGTTGATCTCCTCTAAGACTGACTGGTTAGATCACCTTGCAGGAGGTGGGGACTCGCAGGAGACTTCTCCAGCACCACAATTCAAAGGCCTCAGTTCTTCGACACTAAGCCTTCCTTATGGTCCAACTTTCCCAGCCATACATTGCAACTGGGAAACTATACCCTTGACTATACGCACTTTTGTCAGCAGGATGATGTCTCTGCTTTTTAGTATGCTGTCTAGATTTGCCATAGCTTTCCTCCCCAGGAGCAAGCGTCTTTTAATTTTTTGGCTGCAGTCCCCATCTGCGGCGATCTTGGAGCCCAGGAAAATAAAATCTGTCACTGCTTCCATTTCTTCCCCATCTATTTGCCAGGAAGTGAGAGGACCAGATGCCATGATCTTAGTTTTCTTAATGTTGAGTTTCAAGCCAACTTTTGCGCTCTCCTCCTTCACCCGCATCAAGAGGCTCTTTAGTTCCTCTTCACTTTCTGCCATTAGAGTGGTATCATCTGCATATCTGAGGCTGTTGATATTTCTCCTGGCAATCTTCATTCCAACTTGTGATTCATCTAGCCCCGCCTTTCTCATGATGTGCTCTGCATATAAGTTAAATAGGCAGGGCAACAGTATACAGCCTTGCCGAACTCCTTTCTCAATTTTGAATCAGTGGTTCCATGTCCAGTTCTCACTGTTGCTTCTTGACCCACATATAGGTTTCTCAAGAGACAAATAAGATGGTCTGGTGCTCCCATCTCTAAAAACTTGCCCCAATTTGTTGTGATTCACACAATCAAAGGCTTTAGCATAGTCAATGAAGCAGAAGTAGATGCTTTTCTGGAAATCCCTAGCTTTCTCCATGTTCCAACGTATGTTGGCAATTTGATCTCTAGTTCCTCTCCTTCTCCGAAATCCTGCCTGTACTGGTAGTTCTCAGTCCACATACTGCTGGAGCCTAGCTTGTAGGATTTTGAGCATAACTTTGCTAGTATGTGAAATGAGTGCAATGGTATGGTAGTTTGAACATTCTTTGGTATTGCCCTTCTTTGGCATTGGAATGTAAACTTCCTTAGGCCCACTTGACTTCACATTCCAGGATGTCTGGCTCGAGGTCAGTGACCACCCCATCATGGTTATCAGGGACGTTAAGCTCTTTCTTGTATAGTTCCTCTGTGTAATCTTGCCACCTCTTCTTAATCTCTTCTGCCTCTGTTAGGTCCCTGCCATTTTGGTCCTTTATCATGCCCATCTTCTACCTATTCTCTGGAATTCTGCATTCAGTGGGGTGTATCTTTCTCCCTTGCCTTTCGCTTCCCTTCTTTCCTCAGGTATTTGTAAAGCTTCCTCAGACAGCCATTTTGCTTTCTTGCATTTCTTTTTCTTTGGGATGGTTTTAGTTGCTACCTCTTGTACAATGTTGCGAACCTCTGTCCATAGTTCTTCAGTCACTCTGTCTATCAGATCTAATTCCTTAAATCTTTTTGTCACCTCTACTGTATATTCAGTTGAAGCCTAAATTTTGTAACAAGAAGCTCATGATCTGAGCCACAGTCAGCTCCTGGTCTTGTTTTTGCTGACTGTATATGTAGAGCTTCTCCATCTTTGGCTGCAGAGCACATAGTCAATCTGATTTCTGTGTTGACCATCTGGTGATGTCCATGTGTAGAGTTGTCTCTTGGGTTGTTGGAAAAGAGTGTTTGCTATGACCATCTCTTGCTGTTCACTTGACAAAATTCTAGCAGCCTGTGCCCTGCTTCATTTTGTACTCCAAGGCCAAACTTGCCTGTTATTCTGGTTATTTTTTGGCTTCCTTCTTTAGCATTCCAATCCCCCATGATGAAAAGGACATCACTTTTTGGTGTTAATTTTAGAGGGTGTTGTAGACCTTCAGCCTCTTCAGCACCAGTGGTTGGGGTATAGATTTGGACTACTGTGATGTTGAATGGTTTGCCTTGGATTCAAACTGAGATCATTCTGTCATTTTGGAGATTGTATCCCAGTATTACTTTTCCCACTCTTTTCTTGACTATGAAGGCTACTCCATCTTCTGAGGGATTCTTGCCTGCAGTAGTATACCTGATGGTCATCTGAATCAAATTCACCCATTCCTGTCCATTTTAGTTCGCTGATTCCTAAGATGTTGATGTTCAGTCTTGTCATCTCATGTTTGACCACGTCCAGCTTGCCTTGATTCTAGGTTCCTATGGAATATAGATCTTTACAGCATCGGACTTTCCTTTCACCACCAGACACATCCACAACTGAGTGTCCTTTCAGCTTTGACCCAGTCACTTCATTCTTCCTGGTGCTACTAGTACTAGCCCTCTGCTCTTCCCCAGTAACACATTGAACACTTTCCGACCTGAGGGGCTCATCTTCAGGTATGAAGATGAGTTTTATAGGTTAAAACCAACACATTAAATTTGGCTTGGAAGCATATAGGCAGCCAATGCAAGTGGCCCAGAATTGGTGTTATGTGTTCCTGTCTTCTGGTCCCTGCAATTAATCTGACTACCACATTTTGTACAAGCTGCATCTTCTGGACATCTTCAAAGGTAGCTCCACGTGGAGTGCATTGCAGTAATCTAGGGATTAGCAAAGTTTAGATCACTGAAACTAAGGTATTCCTGTTCAGATAGGGGTATAGCTGGGCCATGAGCTGAAGGTGGTAGAAGGCACTCTGAGCCACTGAGACCAGCTGGGTCTCAAGTTACAAAGAAGGCTCAAGGACCACCCCCAAGCTACAAACCTGCTCCTCCAAGGGGAGTGCAACCCTATCCAGAACAGGTTGAATTCCCTCTAACTGGTCAGAAGAACCACCCACTAATAGCATCTCAATTTGTCTGGATTGAGCTTCAGTTTATAGCTATCCCCCAGTCCATTGTCTCAGCCAAGTACTGGTTTAGCACATCCAGAACCTCGCCTGATGAGGATGAAAAGAAGAAATACAGATGTGTGTCATCAATGCAGTGATGACAGTGCACTCCAAAGTTCTGGATGACCCCACTCAGCAGATTCCTGTAGATGTTGAATAGCATGGAGGACAAGATGACTCCTGAGGAATCCCATGCTGAAGAGACCAAGCACGATTCTCTAAGAACCACCTTCTGGAGCCATCCATCCAAGTAGGACTGGATCTACTGTAGTGCTCAATGCTCTGTCCCAGAAGGATACCATGGTCAATTGTATCAAAAGCTGCTGAGAGATCCAGGAATATCAACAGCATCACATTCCCCATCTCTCTTCTGACACAGGTCATCATACAGGGCATCCAAAGCTATTTCCATGCCAAAACCTGGCCTGAACCCTACTTGAAATGGATACAGATAATCGCTTTCATCCAGGAGTGGCTGGGGCTGATTAGCCACCACCCATTCAAGAATCTTACACAGGAAGAGGATGTTTGCCACTAGCCAAAAATTATTTGGATCTTCTGGTCCTGAGAGGGTTTCTTCAGGACTGGCCTTACCACACCTATTTCAAGTGGCATGGCACCACTCCTCCCATAAAGAGGCATTAATCATCTCCCTGGTTCAGCTGGCTGTTCCCTCTCTGCTAGCTTTAATTAGCCAGTGTGCATTGTGCACTTTGGCAACACCCTTTGGCTGTACTAACTGGAACTCATCCCAGAAAACTTGACCAGGTTGTGCTTTGGATATATTGCCTGATTCCACTGTGATAATATTGGAATCTAAGTTCCAGTGGATGCAAAAGGTTTTTTCCTGGAAGTGCCTAATTAATATATCGCAGCAGGCCTCGGATTTGTTTGTTTATTTTTTTTACCCTGTTTTACTTGCAGCATCCCTAGGCTCTGAGGCATCCATGGGGCCAACATGTAGTACGCCACAGAAAACCCAAGAGAGCTCCAGAGAAAAGCAGAACACAAGGTTGCAAAGAGGCAGTGAGATACTGGTTTTCTTCATGTCATTGCCTCCAAGTATACTTGAGTATAAGTGCATACCAGAGCTCAAATGCATCCATTAAGAGTTTTCCTCCATCTGTATTCAAGCCGTCTCCTGTTTTGCTTCATCATTCTCACCTCCATGATATACCATGGAGCCATGCAAGCTCTGCTACAGAGAGGGCTCTCAGGATATTAAAGTGTCAATTGCCCAGGCTACCTCTGTATTCCAGAGAATCAACCAGGAATTTACAGGACCACCAGCCATATTTTATTTATTTATTTATTTATTTATTTATTTATTTATTTATTAAAACATTTCTATGCCGCCCCGAGGCTACGGCAAGGGGCGGCTCACAACATAATAAAATACACAATAAATTAAAACAATAACAATTAAAATATATACATTGGAATAAAATAAGCCACCCTGGCCAAATAAAATTCAATGATATTAACATTTAAAATGCTGCTTAAATAAAAAGGTCTTCGCCTGGTGCCGAAAAACAAATAACGGCGGCGCCAGGCGGACCTCTCTGGGGAGCGCATTCCATAACTTAGGCCCCACCGCTGAGAAAGCCCTCCTCCGAGTAACCACCCTCCTAATTTCCTTCACTGAGGGCTCCCGGAGGAGGGCTTCTCCCGCTGATCTCAGGGGGCGACTGGGCATATCAGCTGGAAACCTCCCAAGAGCCATCTGGAAACCATCTAGATCCATCAGCCTCCAGGCGTGAACCATGGAAGGACCACTGTGGAAGGAAAAATTGCTTTTAATCTAAATCTTAGTGATCTGACCATGTAAAGGGACCAATTCGAAGCCCCCAATCTTCATAACTAAGTGAAAAGACAAATGAAAAGACAAATTTTATGGAAGCAGTTCCAATAGTAAACTCACAGCAGTAAGTTGGTGGCCAGGTTTAAAGCATCACTTGGGGTCCACTTTCTGGCCCACCTCATTCGAAATGACCACACAATTGGCCATGTCTATGGGGTTGCAATATACTTGCAGTTATACTGTAGCCACATTGGATGGGACCAGTGGTGGGGAGCAGCCCTTGTGCATTTAGATGAATATGTTGAACATTATACATTGCATTTTACATTGATGGTTTTCCAAACTACAATACTTTTGACTATATTTTGTCAGAAAAACTTTAGCTAATGTAGATTCTGTAAAATGCTAAGCAGGAATGGTCATGTGGCACTACAAAATTCAGGGAAAGTTCCTTGGCTTTCCCAGGTTTACGCAGTAATAAGTAAACTGGATGTTACTTTCATTTATTGCAGACTCAGGTAGTGAGTGTGGTAGCAACTGAAAGCAGTTAGGAAACGTGAGATTGCTAATTTTCAGTGGGATGAGAAGACACTAGCTAAAAACCAAACTGACATCCCAGTAGGTTCATGAATTGACTAATTTTAGCATGACGGAGTTTTGGTATCAAGCCCTAAAACTATTCAGCATGTTCCCAGCTTTGTTTAGAGATAACTCTAGCTGTTATTTAAGAAAGGGTTATAATTACAAACAACTCGATGTATTATATATAATGAAAATATGCAGTCTCTTTTTTACATGAATTGTTTGTAGTTCAGGGCAGGAAGTGGAAGGGGAAAGGCTTTGCCTTAGTGAAATATCCAGTTGTTGATAAGGTCTTGTTCTTTATGACTTCATACATTCCTTCAGAGAACTGTAGTTGAAAGAGCTACCCTTGTACACAGCTGTTATGGAGGGTGTTTTGGCAAGTCACCCTGCCCTGCTCTCCCCCGCCCCTCCCTCCCTCCTAGACCAAGTCTTCCAGCAGTTCCAATAAGTGCTTATAGAAAGTTATCTGTATATATGACATTAATTTTTATTTAATTTTCTCATTCTCTTTCATACTATTTTTATTGGTATTTGTATTTTTGCATTGATTTTCTTTATAGTTATGTTTAACATTTTGGAAAGGCAGGATATAAAGATTTTTAATAGTAATGTTCACACTTTGTTTTTGCTGTAAGTTATATGAAGCTATTGACATCAGAGACTTTTTAACATGGGACAGTTAAATAAAATGACTCAGACCTATCAATGGATTGTGCTTACTGCATCTAGTTTAAGGCTTCATATAAGCAAGGGTGCAGCCCAGTTTGATACTAACCAGTATGTTAGTGCTTGTCAGAATTATATGATGTTTTGGAAAATACTTTCTTGCCTGTAGCTCTAGCAAAAAAGAGTCTTGCCCTAATTGATTGTGGCATAAGCTTATATCATGACATAATGCTATATTTCCAGTGTGTATTCCTAGGGTTTTCCAATGAAAACAACCATACATGTTCCTTTAGCAGTAGTGCGGCATGAGTACAGAGAAGAACAGTGAATATGCCTTTACTACCTAACATGGCTTTTGTTTTTAATTGGCAAAACACTGAGCTAACATAAACTGGCACAAGCTGAAGCTTCCTTACAGCTGTTCCTGCATATCTAAATTGCTTGGCTTGTGAAAATGGAATTCAAAACTTGTAAATTCCCAGACTGTAGAAAAATTGCAAGATTTCCAACAGGCAGGAGTGCATAAACAGACAATTTTGTGATCTGGTTTTGGACCTCTGCTTACAGTCATATGTCCACATAGAAGCAAACTTACTCAGATATGAAGGCAGGCACCCATTTCTCTGTACTCATTAATCCCCAAATTTCAACTTGTATAAAGAATGTGGGTGGACTTGTTTTCAAGTTATTTTGTGAAGAATCTCCATATTGTGAATTTCCTTCACGACTGCTAACATGGCAGCTGTGCTTTTGAATTGTGGTAATGGAAGGGTGCCTTATTTTGAGCTGTTTGAGTGGCAAAGCTGACCAGTTCAGCAGAAGGGGGAATGTGAACCCCATAAATACGTGATCTCAATTATCATGTGAGTCTTAGTTCACTCACATGATACTTAGTTAAAGTGCTTGCCTCAAGCTTTGCATAATGGCATAGTCAAGAGCAATCTATCATGCATATGCCCATTCTTAAATTACAGAATCTAAATAATCAAATTAGTTTCTAATAAAGAGAGAAGCTAATTCAGACAATCAAGTCTTCTCATAAAGTAGCATAGCTCCACATGCTGAATGAAGGTTTCAGAACCTCTAGTTAGCTGTGAGTTGTTCCAAAGTCTCAGAAGTCCTGATGCATGACAGAATATAGGATTTACTAATGGAAATTTGTTATACATCTAAATGTTTGCATCTCCCTTTGTTTAGGTTGTGACTGCTAAATAATCTTACGAGCATGAATAAATAGCCACACTCACAAGTTCTGGCTTGACTGGAATGGGGAAGTAGTTGTGGGGACAATGCAGGATGCTAGCATTGATAATTTCCTTAAAGGTAGGATTTGCCCACCAATATATCAGATAACTGACCTACAGTAATGTAAAGCTGCAAAACTACAAGATGTGCATAAGCTGCTTATGTATGCATGCTAAATGCATTTTTGAGAACTGAATGACATGAATCTCTTATATTATTTTGAGACCCTCTTAAAAACTTTTAGCAAAAGCCTTTGCCCGGAAGAGATGCCTGCAGGTACCAGAAAAGAAGCCCTGGGCCTAGCAACTTGGTGTTTCCATCCACGCATAACAATCAGCCAGGTTGCCTGGCTCATCCTGATTTAGTGTGAATGAACAGAGAGCTAATGTGCAAAGCCTGTTCATTTCCCCAGTTTTGTGAGTAGGAAAACTAGCTCCTTGGCTTATGAACACTGTGAGAGCAACAAAGCTGGAGCCCAGGTTCAGACACACCATGCTGATAAATCCTGTATCAGCTGTACCTGCATGTGTAAAGAGGGAAGCAAAGTGGGAGTGAACAGGCTGTATGCATTAGCACAATATTCATTCACAGTAAACCATATTAAACCAGCAACATGGGCATGTATGAATGCAGTGTCTATAGCAGGGGTGGCCAGACTTCCTTAACAGAAGAGCCAAACATGGTAAATGTCAGATTTTTGAGAGCCACGAGCAGGTATCCGTGGGGAGCAAGTGGGCACCTGCAGGCGGTGGCTGTGGGTTGGTGAGCAGCAAGTGGGTGCCCATGGGAACCCACAGGCAGCAAGCCATAAGCTGCAGAATAGACTCAAAGAGCCTCAAGAGAACTCCTGAGCCTCAGTTTGGCCACCCCTGGTCTATAGCAATGAAACAGCCATGCTAATCTAGCAGTATTCCTCTTGATGAATGGATTTATCCATTGTCTGAAATCCTGTAGTGCCACTACTTAGAGTACAACCAGTGCTTGGCGCTGTGAAATGTAAAATAGCCGTGTGCTACTTGCTGTGGCTTGTAGCAGAAGGATGATAAAAACTAGGGTCTTAACAGATGGAGCCAACCAATCTAGGATCAAAAACTACAATTTGGTTTAGGCTTGTTCAGACAAACAGTAGCTTGTTTTAAATTAATCGGTATCTGTCCCAGTTTGGTCAAAACAAAAAAACACCTTTTATTTAAAATGGGAAAAAGATGTTTCTGATCTCCATGGCAGAAGGGTTGCAGGAGCACACAAGCCTGTTGCTCATTTGTAATGGTGACAGCAGTGGAAAAGCCAGGAAAGGGCAGAATTAGCCCAAGTGGAAAAGAACCAGGAGCTGTCAGGGGCTCGGTTCCCAGTCGCTTGTGCATGATAAGGAGAGGAGAAAATAGATGCACTGGGACCTGTGTGATGCCCATCATACAAAACAGATACTCCTGTTTGCAGGAGTATACATTGTCATACAGTTTATAGTGCCTGTTCAATTTAAGAAAGATGCCCTCTTCATTTGTGCTAATCATCGCATAGTTTCTAATTCAAAACTTAGCTGGAAAGCAACTAGAGCAACTTAACCCGCCCCGGTTCAGCTTCTTGTTACTTCGTATTTATTTTTTGTGGGTGGCATGTACAGGGAGGCGATGTTTTGCCTTAAAAGGATGGGGATGAGTCAAGAGGTCATAACAGCTGCATGTTCTTCTGGGTAAACAAGCCAGATGGGAACTGCTTCAGCCCCTTCTCTCCATTCCATGCATAGCAGATGCCTGAATATCTCCTGATGAGAATGGCTGAAGGACATTTAACAACTTGATCCCAAGGTTATGGCTACTTTCGCACATGGACAATGCTATCTAAGCATCCAGTTTGTGTAAGTAAAGCATAAAGTGGTGGCCCAAAGACTAAACAGATGTGTTTTCTGGCAATGCCTGGATCTGCTATAAAACACAGCAGGCCAGATAACTCCAGATATCTCTGCTTGAATCAGCATGCTTCAGCCAGTGAAGATCTGGTTGCCTATTAATTGCTCTGGATTTAAATTGCAGCCATTTAGGCTTGAGGTATAGGAGTTTTTTAACATATTCCATAGATATGGACATCTTTCTTATCCTTTTCTTTTGTCATATTTCTCTAACATCACTGCCACTTTCAGGGCTATTAGTTTACTGATGCATTTTAAAAGAAAACTGAGATTTTTGCGTGTGTGCAGGTCATACAAAACAGCTGTGACGGCATATTGCCCATCTTTGTCTCCAAGGCTACAGATGTACAGAATATTGCTTCTTTTCGTTTAAGATTGTACGAACTGCCTGTCCTTTAAATAATTGCATGTTAAATCAGAGCATTTATTACCAATTAATTTATTTAAAAAACCAATCCAAAGGTCATAGTCTCTTGGAAAATACAGTCTTGCTTTATTTGTGCTATTATTTTAACTGAGGGAATGAGAGATGAGACAAACACCACATATCATGCTCTATGATAGACCAGTACCACCAATGTTAAATGGGAATGCACATTGTACATGCCTTGGGCATATCATTTCTGTTGTGAAAGATAGAAAGCCCCACAAGTAGTTCTGATAGCATATTTGCTAAGTCTTCTTGTATGTATCATGAGACACAAAAATAAAAAGCAGTCGTATGGTATTACAAAGTCATGGAATTAAGCATATTCCTGCCGGCACTGCTGGCTACAGACTTGCATGCCTAAAAATTAAGCATTTGGCTTAAGTATTTGGATGTATCTCAAGTGGAATGGTGCTGTGGTTTATTGCAGTGTCACCAGATTATCTAAATCAGAGGTTGAATCTCTTTCAGCCAAGAGCCAAATTCCATTTAAGGGAAGCCGTGGGGGTGCATTCCAGTTTTGGGTGGGGTCAAAGGCAAAGGGGTTGGGTGAAAGGGGCAGGGCCATAATTTTTTTAACTTAGTTTTTACTGCCAGTAATTGTAGTAACTTAAGAGAGGCATTTCAGGTTTTTAGAGTGCGCCTGAATAAATGTGTATGGACTGTACAGTTACGTAGGTTCATCCCCCCATGCCCTCTTCCCTAACTGAAATTTTTAAAAAACTCTCCATTACATGCCTAGATTGTCTTCATAGGTGAGCTTCAGCCCACTTATTAAGGACACAAGCATACCGTGTTCCTTGTGTCAGACCTGTGGGCAGGTTTATTTATTTATTGGACTTTTATTGATATGAATTTCAGCTGGATTCTCACAACAAGAGCAGCCCACAATACCTATAAAATATAATGGCTGCATTTAAATTTTAAAATCCCATGCATTTAAAACAAAACAGCCCAACAAGAACTGATCTCTGGTATTCTCCCTCCTGCCACTCTCCATAGATTTTCCTTTACAGGGTGGTATTTCTGATATGTGGGAGGGGACAGCCCAGCTGGAGTTGGGGAAGGAAAAGACATCTGCTATTTTCTCTATCTGCCTTCTTATCTGCCTGTGAAACATGTTCAAGTTCCCCACCACTATTGTCTCATCCTTCTGACTGGTCTTGGACTGAGCAGCAGAACCTCCCCACCAACACAGCTTCTGACGAAGGAAAAAAATCAGATGTTTAGGTCCTTTACTCACCTTCAGCTTTACACTACCTCCCCACTTCTCATGCTGGGCTAAGCTGGCACCTCCTGCCAATCCTACCCAATCATCCATGCATAGTTGCATAGTATTTTTAGTCCTCTTCCCTTCCTGTTGCGGTGGCACCACATTTCTTATGCCCAACCCAGTTCTAAGTATATTGCAGAATTCTCCACTTTTCAGGTCTCCATCTTCTCAGCTATCCCCACTATGTTAACACCCTACTCCTTAACAATTCCAAAGGCAAGATTACCTAAATTTTAATAGGGTTGAACTATAAGCCTCACAATACACAGTATTCATACTCATAAGCAGTGCTTTTTTTGTCATAGAACGCACCGGAACAGAGTTCCGGCACCTTTTTTCGACAGATTTTCCAAGTTTTAAAAGTAACTTTTGAATTTGATGTTTGGTCCACATGGATTAGAATCGTCCTGTTGAGCATAGCAGGTTGGCAGCAAATCATTAAAATGGTGCATGCGGGCTGCTTGTGTGTCGAATCTGATGCATGCATACTTCGTCCACGCTGGTTGTGATGGTGCTGCTCAGCTTGTGGCACTGCTTGGCTTGTGACTGGTCGTGTGGTCGCGTGCTGAGTGCTTACTGTGGGCAGCGACCGTTATGTTTCGTTACACAACTGATGTGTGTTGGTGTGTGTACAGTGATTGACTATGTGTGAAAGGTAAATAATTTCATGAGTACCGGCACCTTTTTTCTTACAAAAA
Organism: Varanus komodoensis; assembly: GCF_004798865.1. Classification (NCBI taxonomy): domain Eukaryota; kingdom Metazoa; phylum Chordata; class Lepidosauria; order Squamata; family Varanidae; genus Varanus; species Varanus komodoensis. Next base: position 1,875,608 of record NW_025336374.1, on the reverse strand, counting down.
AAGCACTGCTCATGAGAAATCTTGTTTGCCAGATGAATACTTATTTGCTGATGGAGGATGGTCAAGTGCAGTTGTAAGTAACACATCTGTTAAGTGTAACACTGGCGCACATGTTAACTGAAGTTAATTCTAGCCAGGGTTTCCTCTTAATTTGCCCATAGGGCAAATCCAGTGAGACAAGCAATCTCATTTATTCCACCCAAAAGTAACCAAGTACAGTGCCCTTCCATGCATGCTTTCTTAGTTGGGTATGTGCAGGTGTGCAGGAGCCAAAGAATCGAGATTTTTTTTAAAGTACAAAAATTTGCTGGCTCCTGCTGCCACCCTCCCTTAAAAATAGGGAGAAGGAGAAAGAGTGCTGTTTGCACCTGTCTTTCCAAGCCATTGAGTCCCATACCCTTTCAACAACAGCTCCTTCCCAGGCAGACTTTTCCATGTGCTAGCACCATTAAAGTCAAAGGGAATTAGTTGTGAGTAAGGCCACTGAAGATAATGTGACTTATTTCCAAGTAGATAGACATTTCAGCTATTTGTTTTTTAAGCCAAAAGCACAACAATTGGAAAAGCCTGAAAAGGCACCACAAATTTATTATTTTTTCAGAGGCAAGGGGAGTGGCATGTGCCAATCAGAGAAAGAAGTCCTGGGGGTGGGGCAGATGAGAGAGTAAAGTCATGAAGGGAAGGACAACACCAGGTGCCATACACAAAATGGCATATTCCACAACAAAGAGGAGAAAAGCTGGAATAAAACTAGCCATGAAAATTCCAGAATGAAAGGAGAGGGACAACACGGCAGAGAAAATGAGCAGCATCCTGCGCCATGATACAATACTACAATTAAAGCTTGGTGTCGATCTAGCCCATGACTTGAAGTTGGTTACCAAACTCAAGTTAAGACAGAATTTGGTTAGTGTCATCCATGATTGATATAATTGTGGGTGTCCAACAGGACTGGAGCTATATAATTAGGAAGAAGAATTATTTCATGTACTCCTCAGCCATGATCAAGTTCTGTGTGGGAAGGACAGGGTTATCATCATTCATGAGAAATGATGAGGGAAGGAATGCATGAGGGTTAAAGAGATGGAATGTTATAGTGTATTAGTTCTGCTCCATCATGTAGCCATCCTACCCTTTCTTTTAAAAAGGAGCTCTTTTAATTTTATTTTTGGCCTATAGAATGTGGTTTGTATGGGTTTCTTAGGCTGCATTTTCTATGCAATGTGAGAAATGAATAAATGAATTGATTTCCGAAGTATTTCAGAGTTTTTCTTAATAGGCTCTGTATGGATTTTTGATTATCAACATTTAAAAAGCAGTGGCCTCCTCTCTTTAGGTGGACAAACTGTACATAGAAACAGAGCAACTCAGAAGGAGTCTCCTGGGCCATCTAGTCTGACCCCAGGCTCTAGCCGGCTCCACTCACGACATGCCCACCTAGAGCTGATTTGAATGTCATGATAATCCATGAGCCCCGGATTTATGTGCTCTTTCTTGCTTTTCCTCCATTTTCACCACAAAGAAATGAGTTCCTGCTTCCATTTTTTAAAATTAACCACAGTTTAATGTGATGCCTGAATGTTAAACTGCGATTAAGCTTAGTTATGCTTTGTTGAAACAACAAGCCATATTCATAATCCATGCTTTGAAGTTGGTTTCTCTCAAGCAAACCATAGCTAAAATTAACCACAATTTCTTGGGTTCAGAAGAACACCAAGAAACAGAATGGAAATGAAAGCTTCCAATCTTATTGTGGCTGTGCCAGAGGGAAGGACCACCATGGTTTATTGCTCTGACAGAACTGGTCTGTATTGTCCATTATCAAAACCCACAGCTTTGGAGACGTGGGAGCTTCAGAGGCTATCATCCTATTTTTGCTAATTGAGTTTGAGCTAAGCTCTTCCCAGGAAAGAAAGCCTCTTAGTGAATTACTTATTTGGTTCCTTTGGGTGCAAATGTGATGGTTGTTACTTCAGCTTGTAATTCAGGCATGAGAGACCCTTGAGGAATAGCGCTTTAAATATTCTTGCATGTTAAGTATTCCCAATGAGGACTAGTCCAAGACGCTGAAAGATTCGGTGTGCCTTTTGCCATTTGTTATCCTTGGTGAAATGCCAAAGATGTTTAGGTACACAGCGCCATGGCAGGTACTCTGCCTGTCCATGGAACAAAGTTTAAGGGTAAGATAATAATTTACTTTGTACTGTCTGAAATTACAGTTTGAAATATTTGTTGGGCGGTGGGTCTTTTGCATTGTTAAGAATGTTCTCATAGATAGAAGCAAAATGTTTCTTTTCACTGATTCTGCATTGGTCTTTATGAGGGGGTGTTGTGGGGGGGGAGATCACATTTACACCGATTATATATGCCTGTTTTCTTCAGCTGACTTCGACAGTTAAATTATTAAGAAAAATGTTTAAATTGATCTTTTTTCATAGTTGTAGACATTTGTTTCAAGGACTTGTAGGGCAAGGGAGAGGAATCTTAAAAATCAGAATCTTAGAGTTAGCACCACATTCTAAAGCACCCCAGGTGCTGGATTTTTCCAGACGTGGTTGCTGAAACTTTTTATTCTGTCTTATTTATTTCACCAGCAAAATGTTCATCATCATACCAGAAACAATTCATGTCATGGGCTTGCTTGTATAGCTGCTGAGAAGGAGTGCGCAGTACAGCACATGTATGCAGAGACTCCCTGCCATACAGGGCCAGGAGTAGAAGCCCTTCCCCACTGCCATGCTAGCATCTCTCATAGCTTTGCCTGCATCCCCCATGCCTGCATAGGAATGAATGAATGAATAGCAAGTTCTCATCGTGTGGGAGAGAGTTACAGGGTGCACATGGGTTAAAGGTGCTTATGCCTGCTTTCTGATGATTGCAATATTAACCTTTGAGAATCTAGCTGACTCTTTTCCGCATAGCTCCTCTTTTTCATTTGCACTGACCCATCCAAGGATCAGTTTCTTGGTGAGGTTAGAGCATTGTTCCCCACCAATGAACCATACTCCCTTGGGCCAATCAGTTAGAAGCCACATGGCAGTGATAAACAGGGCCAAAGCCAGCAGAGGGCAGGACAAAAGCCATTCCCACCAACCGTGGTCACCAAATGTGCACTCCTTTTTTAAAATCCACTCACACCATTCATACACCAGCTATTCTCTTTTCTCCCACGCCATACCAAATCTGACTTCAAATAATTCCAATTATTTATCACCCTCCAAATCAATATCCAGGTTACCACAAACCAGTTCCTTCTACAAAAAATCATGACCAAACTAGACTTCCAACTTAAATTTATTTACTCCGTGGTACATATTTTACTCCAGTGTAAATACTACCCACTCTTCTTCTTCAGTAGTTCATGTGTGAATCTGCACCAGTCCCTGCTCACTCTTTCAGCTTTCCAGGAAAGGATGGGAGGCAACTGGACAGTTTGTCAACTCATCCGTTCTGTCTTTTTTTTCTCTTGGACAGTGTTTTAGATGGGGAAAGAAGAAAAAGGGACACTGAGGAAGAGGTGTGCGCTCACTTGCTCCCCCCCCCCCATTGTGACAGTCTGCATCAGAATATAACCACCTACCTTAGGAAGGAAGATAAAGCTGATAGAGAAAAGTGCTGAACCAAATAAAGGACTTTGTCAGGAAAACTGGGTGGGGAAATTCGGGAGCAACTGCTTCAAGGTACTCATGGTGTCTTGAGGCACTGCCCTGGTTTGCATGATTGCAGATTGGTTAATAAACTATGGTGGATTGCTAATTGTCTGGCATGTGCTAGATGAATGCACTGGATCAGTTCCTGGATTCCAGGTAGCCGTTATCAATGGCAATAAACTACCTTGGCTGGGTTCACCCAACACAGTGAGCTGCATTGCCAAGGGAAATTATGCTAATCTCATTCCCCTCCAGCATGCTGCTAGCATGCATGGCAGGAGAAATAAGCCCTCATGACTTCTTTCTGCAGCTTCAATTTTGCATACCAAGTTTCTGACTCCTGACAAAGCATCCTTCCTTCTTGCCTTTCTCATTAGGATTATTCTCTGTTGTCCTCCTTTGGCAAGCACTTCTCTGACCCATTTTCTTTTCTGCCGATGCTGTTTCTATTCTGACTCAGGCAGTTATAGGTGAGCCTCCTCAAACTGATTGGGTGCTATGCAAAAGCAGGGTGAGACTGAAAGCTGATCAACAGCATGAGCACAGGAATGGAGACATTGTTAGGGCGGAGTGAAACCGTAGGCTGAATCTATAGGTGGGTTCAGACAACACATGAACCCATTCACACTGAGGAGTTCGGTGTGCACTGTTGTTGAACTGTGGGTTGCTGTTGAAATACAGAGTTACCATGTCTGAACCCAGCTATGCTAGCAAGCCACAAACAACCCAAAAAGAGAACCCATGCCTGTTCAATTGTGAACTATGGGTTGTTTGTCATGGTTTACTATCTTGGTTGATTCAGACAACAGTCCATAGTTCAATGCCAATCCACATTCAGCCCGTGCTTAATCACTTGATATGGGTAGGGATGCAGGTGGCGCAGTGGTTTAAACTGCTGTGCTGCTGGGCTGGTTGATTGAAAGGTCGCCAGTTCGAATTTGCACAACAGGGTGAGTTCCCGTTGCTCCATCCCAGCTCCTGCCAACCTTGCAGTTCAAAAGCATGCAAATGCAAGTAGATGAAAAGGTAACACTTCAGTGAGAAGGTAACAGCGTTCCGTGCACTTCGGTGTTTAGTCATGCCGGCCACATGACCACAGAGACTGCGGATAAACGCTGGCTCCCTCGGCTAGGAAACGGAGATGAGCACCACCCCCTAGAGTCAGACATGACTGGACTTAATGTCAAGGGGAAACCTTTACCTTTTATCTATTTATGGGTTATGCTGCTGTCTGAACCAAGTCAATATGGGGTGCATCTGCCCCAGATGCCAACATTTCCCCATCCCTGGATCAGAGTCTCCTCATCACATATTGCCATGCATGATAGTTTTTCTTACTCTTGTATAAGCACACATGGCCCTGTTTTGGATTGGGTATTAAACTTCCTTAACCCCCCCCCCCAAATTCCACCCCCTCCCCACACACAAGGGTTAAAAGAAGAAGAAAACGCCTTAGCTGAGCCCAGTGAAAACATTTCTTCTTCTTTTTTAACCTACTTCTTCTGGGAAGAGGTGGAATTTCTGAGGTAAAACAGACAGTGGGGAAGGCTTAAACATTTGCCTCTTCCTCCTGGAGTAAGAAAAACTATTACACACAACTACATTATGTGTAATTACAAAATTTTCTTTGGCCTTTGGGATATGAAAAGATGATAACATTTGTTGTTCATCATTGCTGTTGATTTCATTCTGTGGTCTCTGAGGTGGTAAAAAGGTGAGCCATACTTTTTATCAACAAAATGCCAATGGACTGCACAAGAGTCTTTAAGAATGTTAATTCTAAGGAATGTTTTGGTTACAGGGAAGATAAAAGGTGACATTCCAGAGTCTAGGTTTCAGAGTGCCTCTCACCTTCAGGTACACCTGGATTGTGCCAGTTCTCATGCAGGTCTTTCCAAAACCATATGAAAGAGTATAGGGAATAGCCAGTTCAGCCCAGGTTGCGTGCACAAAATTTGTGTGGTGGAGCTGCATTCTCGAAAAGCTCTCAGAGGACAGAAAAATGTCTCAGACTAGATGTCAAAGCACGGCAGCAGTTGAAGGGGTAATGTTTCTCAGTTCTTTAAATTGTTTAATGTGTCTGTCTGCCTTCTAAATGTGATTGCCTTGAGGCCGTGTTGGTGAATGTTTGTACTATATTTTTTTAGAATGTGCATGGGGGAAACCCAGAAAGCTTTTGAAAAGTCTCAGAATTTAACTAGGACTGAGGGCAGTTGTGGTGGATACTGCAATCTTGTTCTTGCCTGTTTGGGAGTAAGTTCTGTGAAGTCCCAAGTAAATGGGTGCACAGGTGTGTTGTAAGAGCATAAATGCAAGCTGGAATTCCCATTTCAGCTCAGTCAAGGAATGATGTTCATTGGGACTTTTTCCAAGATTAGTAAGCATAGCATTACCCCATAGATACCTGAGTAGACATCTGTATAATTGCAATAGGGACTGCAACCCTATAGATATTTACCTGGGAATAAGCCAGACTGAACATAACGGGACTTAGTTCTGAAGAAATCTCACTGGATTCCACTGTAACTGACTACTGGTTAGAAGCCATTGTAGTATGGTGCTCAGCATGTTGGACTGGAGACCCTGGAGATCTCTCTCTGCCTTGAAGTTGACTGGTGACATTGGGCCAGTCACAAACTCTCAGCCTAACTTACCTCACAGTGTTGTTGGTGTTGAGAGGATAAAATGGAGTGGAAAAGGACTATGTAACCTGCCCTGGGTTCCTCCCAAGAGGAAAAAGGATGGATGTAAATGTAATAAAAATAGTTGGCTTCTGTAAATAGTGATCGCTGTAAGCCTTTTGTGCTGTGATATATTGACTGCCAAAGGACAGTAACTCCATAATTAGCAAGAAACATACTCAAGCAATACTAAACTGACTTGAAAATAGAATCACCTCAAACCTATTATAATCAAGATACAAGCTAACTATGGTGAATGCTGGGAGTTGCAAGTTTAGACAGTAAGACATGTGCTGCAGTTTACTTAAACCTGCATAGGATTGCACCCTGAGAGTATTTCTATTATTGCATAATATATGGTATCAAATTACTACCCAAAGAGCAATTTCTTCTTGGATGAATTAAAAATGAATACACATACAATCACAAATACTATGAAAATTAGAAAATTGGCAACATAGTCCATGTTTTCTTACTATGGTTTCATTAAAATTTGGTGCAGTCTGTTCATAGAAGAAAACACATACATATGGGCATTCAGTGAACATGTTTTCATTCTGCCTTTTCTCAGCAGCTTGAATACATTAGAACAATTTTAATAAGCAGAGCTCACTTTCAAATTTCCTTTAAAAAAGAAACAAAAGAAGGCTGTCAGATTCTGTTACCTCCAGAGCAGCTTTCTGGGAGGTTTATTTAGAGTAGAGAAGCAAGACAAGAGAGGGAATGCTTATTTTCCTGTACAATGCTACTGTACTGGAATTGTCTCCTAGAATTAAAATTAAGTAAGTATTTACATCATTTTTGTATATGTTTATACTGTCCTTTGTCAAGTTTTAGGACACAGTACAGCATAAAATAAATACTGCTCCCCCCCCCCCCCGCAAGAAAACTGGATATAAAACTTTAAAGGAGACAGGTAGGTACCAAACAAACCAGTTCATGGAGGTCAGACCTTAAGCAGCGTAGTACTGGGACTAAGCCCACTCTTGCAGATCATCTTGGTAGTTCCAGGGGAGGTGTATAGAAGGGGAATGCAGGAACTGTTGAACTTTTATAGATGAAGACATAGTTTGCAGAGCATAACTTTAGATCTGAGCAGTGTATTGGCCTGAGAATATCCAAATACTCAGTGTGGTGTAGTGGTGACCTGGAACTCAAGTGACCTGGGTTCTAGTCCCCACTCAGCCATGGAGCCAACTGGGTGGCTTTGAACCAGTCACAGACTCTCAGCCCAACCAACCTCACAAGGTTATTGCGGAGATAAAATTGAGAGCAGGGGGAGGAGAATGATGCTAGCTGCTTTGAGTTCTTTAAAAAAGAAAAGGCAGGATATACATCTACTAGATAAATATCAAAAAATTATGTATATCACAGGGGCATTTAGAATGTAAATGCAGCTTGTATAATAGTGAATAAGCTTGGTGTCCTCTAGGGGTATTAGGCTACAACTCCCATTACCCCCAGCCAGCAGAGTAGAGCTATTGATTGGAGACTTGTTTTTTAAAAAAATGACTTACCCAAGTCCAGCTCTGCCTGAAGTCAGTTTGAATAAAAGAAACTGCACCACTAACCACAGAAGTGTTTTTGGTGGTAACTACCACCAATTTGGAACTTAACATTTTCCACATATATCCTGTATTTTGAAAATTAAAGTGAACTTGATGCATAGATCTGCCCAAGATATGGTTGAGTCCAATCCATTTTATATATTTTTGATAGAAAATGCGAGAACCCCATAAATGTTTTTCTGAGCCCCTTGATAGGAAGGGTACAATAGTAATCTGAGAAATCTGAAACCTTAGGATGTTTAACCCAATATAACAAGTGTGGACATGCAAAAATATACATGAAGAAAGGCAGTTGAATAAATATCCATTAATCAGATGGATATAGTAACGGAAATGGCTTGTTAGTTTCAGTGTTGTCTGGTTTCCTCTTGTTTTAAAGTACATTACAATATTTCTCTTCGCACTAACACCAATGCATATGTTTGTCTTAAAGAAAAAGGGTTTTCTACTTAAAGCTGTGATGAGTGATGGCTGAATGTCTGTGTCTATGAAGGTAACTCCCCCACCCTTCTCTCTGCGGCTTCACTCCCCAGTGAGGCGGAATAGACGCAAAATACCAGAATAAGCTCAATATATTTGGCTCATTAGATGAGTGATGACACTTGCTTTGTTTTCTAAACCTCCAAATAAATGGCTGGTGACTTTTTTTAAAAAAAGTGCTTCTGCTGGCAGTCTATTACTGTTTTTGAGAATGGAAACGCTAAACTTCATAGCCTTTCCCCCCTCAACTTAAGAACTTCTACAACCAAAGGGTCTGGGTTACTGCCTCCCTGCCTGCCCGGAGATTCTCCTATTAGCAAAGATCACCATCCAAAGTAGAGGAGGCTGGTGAGTTTTCTTTTCAAAACAATTCCTAACCCTGGTTTGCTTGTCTTCTGGATTCTGCACCACTTTTTATAGTAGCCTGCTATACATAAGACAGACTGCATACTTACATGCAGATTTTCTTTATAAAAGCAAAGGTATGACTGAGGCTTCCAAATTGCGCTACCCCCTGAACTTGGTTGGGACAGTGACCACAAAAAATAAATTGCATCATTTGTTTTTGCTAATGAATAACATGGGAAATGTAGAAGGAAAGGTACTAGAAAAGGACCCTGGTAGGAGATGGTAGGAAAAGTGAAGTAGCTTGAACGCTTTAACATGTACACATTGTATACCAGGGTGGAAGAGGGAGAACAAGTTTTTGTTGAACTCTTTGCATTTCTCTCTGGTGTGGGTGACAACACCTGCATGGGAATGAATTACATACTTTGCATTCACTCCCCAAAAAACTGTGGCAAAGATCCAAAGAACCAAATGGTTCCATGAGTCTGCGTCAGGTTTTAAAGAGGGAATTGTTGAATGGACTAACAAGCCATGTAGGTAAGCCTATCAACAGTTTGCATCCCATTTCATTGTGTGTATCTAATGCATGTTTTTGATCAATAATAATAGTTAATTGATGAGACATGATTTGTAATTCCTTAATTATTGTCTGTGTAAAGTGAGGTAAGATTTCTTTTTCTTTCTATAAACAAGTTGGCCACGTACTTCTTATATGACAGATAAAATACAGGAAAAAAACACATGGCAAAAGAAATGCATGACAGCAAAGGCTTAGATTTTTAAAAATATTTCATATTTTATTTTATCTCTCTCATTAATTGATTTAAATTCTTTTCCTGAGTGTACAGTCTTGGATAGCTGTGCAGATTAAGGGATAACTTGGGTCTGTGTGATCCCCTCTTTTTGCTTCATTGGACAGTGTAATTCTGCATAATGCATAAATCAATCTTAATAAATTCAGAATTCTTGAAATTGAATACATTTAAAGTGTAATTGAAGGAAATAAAGGGCTTAGATGCTGCCTTTAAATTTCTGATCAGTATATTGATCAGCCATAAATACAAAAGCTGTCTGGGAAACTTCCTCTGTTGAATGAAAATGTGCCCTGCAGGATTTCCCATAGATCACTTGCTGAAAGGTCTCAAGTACCCTGCTAAAATAATACCAAGAGTTCATCTGTATCCAGAATATACAAAAGGAAAGTAATTCAGACCAGGCAGTCTCATGATGATGGGCCATTGCTGTCGGATTACTGTTTCTTTGGTTCTTGTGGGGGTTTAAGTTAGGCGATTCTATGGAAAGCATTCAACCTTTAACAAGTTTGTGTTTCTTTGTTTGCTTGCTAGATTTTTAGCCTGTTAGAACAAAGACAATACTCTCAGGTCTCTGGAATGACATGACTCTTGGAAGCAAGTGTGTCCAAATTATGTGATTTGTAGTATCCAGGAGGTGTGTAGGTGTCATGGAATCCACACCAGATTTCACACCCCCATTCTAATGCAGACTGTAATGTAGCAGAGAACTGACAAAATACTTCACTTGCAGGGGTGGGGTGGAATTATATCTTTCCCCACAGTGCCATTTTCTAGAGAAATTATATCAAAACATTGGCGCAATATAATGGCCAAATGGGTAATTTAGAAACATCCGGAACAAAGTGTAAGGCTGTAAGGCTGTGGATACTTTACTAGGAGTAAGCCTTGTTGAAAACAGTGGGTCTTAGTAAAAATGTTTAGGACTGTGCTGAACCTTAATGTTATATGCAAATCTTGCTGTAGAATGGATCATATTTCAAGCAATAATTTTATGAATATGCTGATGCTCTACAATTTAAGGGAAGAAAAAGTAGTTTAAATAATCTAGCCTGCAGCTGTCTTATTGCACAATCAGATGTTTAGTTTCCTCTAATAAAATAAACACATGAATTTTATGGGAGCAGAAAAGTTTATTTTGTTTAAGTGATCACATGAACGGAATATTGTTCCACTGTGTTCATTCTTGATGGTACTTTGTATTTTCAGAGAACCAAAGTAATGTGGCATTGGAGTTGGCTAAAATATAATTCCCAATAAACAAACATTTATGCTTCACAATTATATATCTGAAAGGGAAGTGAAGGCAGTGTTTTAGAGTGTGAACAAATAAAGAAATGTGCTGACAGTGGACCTCATGGCATGTTTGTATTGTATGTGATGGAGAATCACATACAATAATATATCATACAATAGTATATCTATATACTATTGTATACATACAATAGTATATCTTGTACTTTGACTGTCTGCTAACCAAAAAACTGGGGGTGCTAACAACACAGCCTCTAATTCTGTCGTTAGTTTCTGCAGGGTTTTTTTAGTCGTGATCTCTTCCTAATCCCATTTAAGACATGGCTTCCCTTCAAACTAGAGCCCTCCCCTGCAAGATGTCAGTAGCGGCACTAATCAGTCAAGAAGCAGTGCAAGCATTTTATTGTCTAGTCTGTGTATCCAACAACCCCACTGATTCTGTCATTCTTTCCTGCCCTGTCAATGGTTTTATTTCAATACAGAATTTTGAAATGGCAGGATCCGTTTTACAGAATTGTACAATTCTTAGCTTCTCCTTACAAAAACTCCAAGATAGAACAACTGAGACAACCGTTTCACAGTTCTTAGATTCTCCTTACAAATGCTCCAAGATAGTACAGCTAAGGCAACAGTTCCATACAGATTCATCTAGAAATAATCCTGATTTAACACAGTGGTATTTACTTCTGAGCAGGTATGCACAGTTTGCACTATTTAATATACTTTAAAAAGCAAACATATATTTAAAATAGAGGAGAATAGGTAACTTTCCTTATAGTGGGGATATAGATTTATTATGTTGCTGTGATCATATTAGCCAACTAATTAGAAGTAAATAAAAGAAAAGGGCACGTCCTTCCATAGTGGTTCTTTGGTATTTCTTAGAACCCTAGAAACACTATACCAATCATACCTGTGGCAGAGAGGACCCTAATTCTGCACCGACTCCAAATGTAGAACAGCTGCTGGTTGGGGGCCCTGCCTTGGGACCAGAAGTGCTCCCAACATACCCCTTCCACTCCTCTCCAGTCTTGGCATTCCAGTGTCAGAGGAGAACTAGCCATGAGGTTTTTTGCTGCATCCCAAGGTTGGATCTTCCCCTCCAAGCATAGACCTCACTTTCCATCCTGGAAAGTGAGTTTCTGCACATCTCTGGCCCCTGGGAGGCTCTCCCAGGAACGCTATAGCATTAGATCTCTGGTCATGGTAGGTACATTATTTCATGTAATATAATAGGGCATATTGCAAATTAGTGACCTGTATTATATACCTATGTCAATACAGAAATTTTATATACTTCAAATCTTACTGCATTGTGATTCTAAAGACAGACATCAGCTTTCTAAAGGCATAGCTCTGCCTTATAGACCAAGCTTATAAGTACTGAGGTTTTGCTAGCTAAGCAGAGTGGGGTGGGATTTCCTAATGGGAATCACCGGACTACTCTGATGTTTTCAAAATATAACCCTGTCTATCTGTAGCAGTGGTGAGGGCCAGTTTATATGAAGTGATTGGGCTCCTCCTCCAACTGCTTTCATCTCTGACAATTGGCCATACTGAATGGAGCTGGTGAAGTTCTGAGTCCATCAGCATCTGAAGGACCATGGCTTGCCCACACTCAGCAGAGATACATCACTGCAGGTTTGAATGACCTCATTTGAATTATTTCAATTGGTGAATATATTATTGGATCACAGGAGACTGCCTTAAACTAGGTCAGACTGTTTGCCCATCCAGTACAGTATTGTTGGTTGGATCACTCCAAGATTTCAGAGTGCTTTCCTGTCACTAGCTACCTAATCCTTTTAACTGGGGATGCCAACAGCAGACTTGGAAACTCCTACATGCAAGATGTGTATCACTGAACAGCGGCTCTTGTTCTGTATTTTTATTTTTATATTGGTCTGCTGTGGGACTCCCAGTGGTCTTCTGTCTGCTTGGATGCTCCTTTTGAAAAGCCTCCTCCCATATAGTATATCCAAAAGAAAACTAGGGTGAATCATGATTCCTGACATGCTAGTTTTCTGTGTGCAAGGAGGGGGTTGCATTACAATAGAGGAGACGCTTTACCATTCAGTCCTGCTTAGTGCATAAACTGACACACAGTTTTAGAATCTAGAGGAAAAGCACCTGAATAACTATAGATATTTTAAAGTTTCCAAAGTTCAGTAGCACCAAAGAGGATAAACCGTCTGGAAATTTCAAATGTGTTTGATACTTAATTATAAAATGGGGCAACCCTCCAATATTTATTGTTTTGTTTTGTTTTAAACAGTTGCCCCAGCTAATTCATGGTATGTTTCTGCTTTTTACTTTTTAGTTCTGAGTTAGATTTGATTAAGAAAAGCCATTGCAAGGATATGCCTGCTTATAAGGAAAGTCTATTTTTCAGTTAATGCTTCAACTGGTATTCTTACAGTTCATGCATCATGCATTTGTAACTTTAGAGGTTGATTATATCAGTACCTGGAAAAGTATAAATAGACTGACTAACAGGAAATAATGTATATATCTTCACAAACACTCCACTCCACCATCCCAAAAATATTTTTGCTTCTGCAGTTTTGCTGTAGAACCTTCAGGGTTCTCTGATTTGCCCCTACCTCATAATTGTATTGGCACATAAAAGTCTTGATGGCCTGGTTTCCTGTCTCATTAAACTGACTTGAGGCACCTTAGGATGTTTGCAATTGAGGGCAGCATTTTAAAAATCTATTGCACTGGACTGTTTTGTTCCCAGATCATAAGGTAAAGAGTTAAACATTGTGTCTTTTATGCCAGAAAATTAGGAACATATTGAACACTGAAAATAAGGAATGCTTTTTTGTTTTCTTCTGAACTTTATTTATAGCTTAGGGGTTTAACATAATTGGTTTTGCAAGATATGAGCACATACTGTGTGAGGTTAAAAACTACCCTCACTTTCTTCATCGTGGCCTCAGTGCATCACACATTATGGGTGCTGCATACAGTGAACAATCTAGTCCTTATTTTCAAGCAGTTCAATAAATTGTATACTATTTGTCACATCTGCCCTGTATTCCCTACAGATTTACTTTTGTGCATGTATTGTACCTATCTTTGTATTCATTCTTTCATTTATTTAATACATTTATGAAAACACCTTGTACTGAGCATATGTCCTGTTTAGCAATCAATCAATTTCCAGAGGGAGCAGAGTGGGGAGAATTAGTGTTTCATAATAGAAAATTTGGAGCATACTTACCAAACCCGAGGGCTTTGCTACATTAGGTTTAACTTGCTGAGGTTTCTTCTGTTTTCGTAGAGGAAGGAAAATTTACCTCTTCACCAGGGGATAGTATTTCTCTGCTTTTCTGTATATTCTCCTGGCCACCCACAAGATGGTGCTGTGAACAGAGGCATTGTAGCAGATTTAAAACAATACTCAAGGCTTTTGTTCATGAAAAGGTCCTGCAGAGATCCATGAGTAAGTTATTGAATGTCTGGTATACAGAAGCACTCCTGAAATCAATGGTTCCCTGGCCAAAGTTTATGTGAGTTTTGCTCTGTGAAGGCGTTCCTGGTTCAGGAAGCCCAAGTGCAGCAAAGGCAAGCTGGCCAAATCCAAAGTTCTGCCCAGGCTTCATCCACCTCCCTGCTTCCCCCACCAAGAAGAAAGCAGAGAGAGAAGACAGCAGATGAGTTTGTGCCACTGCTCAGATGGAGGAATGAATGAGGCACAGCCGTCTCAGCTTTGTTGCGCACTGGGCTTCCCTGATTGGGAAAGCCGCAGTGAAGCAGCCAGCACAGGAGAATCCCTCAACTGTGATCACAAACTAGTCAAGGAACCTCTTAGTTATTTGTTTAAACAAAGGAAGCAGAGATGTGTGCATGACACCCTACAGTTTATGCTTTCTGCTTTTATTGTTAAATCTAGTCCATCTTTCCATAAAGGAAAGCACCCCAAAGCAACCAAAATTGGCATAAAATTATAAAAATACAACCTGCTGTAAAATAATCCAATTAACAAGAAATGAACAGTCTAGAAAGCAAGAACAGTAGTGAAAGTAGCAGTGGAAACATATCAGCGTGCATCGGGTTTTCCTAGCCTGGTCACCTCCAGAAGGGTTGGGCTGCAGCTTCCCCTGGCTGTGGATGAATGAATTAGTCTGACAAATCTGGAGGGCACCAGATTGGAGGAGGCTGGCCTATGCTTTCCCAAGCAATTGCCTGAATAAGCATATTTTCAGAGCTCCCGGAGAGACACTCAGAACCTCTGTCAAGAGAACAGTTGATGGTTAATATAAGTCATGTGGCTTCAGCAGGCATGTTTGGACTCACAACTGGTTCATGCTCTGACATAAGGTAGGTGATGCCAGTGGCACTACCAGCCTCATTTTCTTGCCTTTTAAGAATGAGGAGGAGGCTTTGAGAGCAACAAGGAAAAAATAAAAAGTGGAGGGGGAGAGAGATTTGTACATGAAAATAAACAATTAATATGTGAGCCCTGTGTTAAAGATTGTAGCTAAAGCTTCTCCAGTGGCTCTCATAAAATATTTGGCAAAAAAACTGAAAGAAATCACAGCGCTTATCATAGATTCAGACAGTTGCTTGGGTTGAATCTATTATTAACACAAGCACACCACCACCACAAGGTAAGCATGTGAATCCTTTTGATTAACTATGCAAATATCTGTTTATCTAAATTGAAAAAAGACAATGACCAACTATAAAAAAAAAAAAAAAGCTTGCCTGCCAGGCCGCATGAAATAGTAGCTATTTACAAACCTAATTTAAACAGAATACTAATGAAGTCCAACTTTTCTCTCAGGCATAATCTGCATGGCTGTTAAATTTGCCAGTGGAGTAGTGAGGCTGGACCCAAATGTCAAGCAGGCATCAGGACATAGAAGATCATGTGCAGTTTTGCAGCACTGCAGCCTGGCATTTGCCTTCTAACATCTCTTTGTATGAATGAGTTGGGGGGGGGGTGCTCCTTCTTGTTCTCTTTTGATAAACCAGCCCTCAGCCTTCTGACATCACAGTCCCTCAAGGAGGCAGAGAAGGAATTTGATTTCAATGAGCTAAAAAAGGAAGTCTTTGTGGTGGGGGGGTGGGGGGGAGGGAGACAGGCTTATTTCTGCTTCAAAGATTTTAGGCCTTAAATGAAAAATGAGGTAAGCACTTATCTTTTTCTTTCTTTCCTGTTTCTAGATGGCATGGATTGTCCTGTCATTAGGAGTTTTGTTTCTAAAGAGTAGGTTTATCATTAAGGGTGCAAGGCGGTTAGACTTTAAGGAATTCATGGCTCCCGTCTGTTGCAAAGTATGCACAGTGCAGTAGCCAGCTGCAAACTCATGTGTTTCTCTTTCCTTTCTTAATAAGCATTTACTGCTCTCCCACTATCAGATAATAATGAGATGAAGTGAGCACAAGTGAAGGAAATACTTCATATCTGCACGACAAAATATTTAGAAATAGCTCAGACATTTTTCTCTAAATGATTGTGGACCTAAGTCACTCATGAGTTACTCATACTAGCATCATTCTGCTGCCGTGTGGTTTAACATAATTCAGTTTATCCATAAGATCATACAGTTTTTCCCTCCTCCTTCAAGAGCTCATTTAATAATATAGTTTATAATTTTGTATTTATTTGAGTTTTCTTGAGAATAAAGTGATAATTGAAAAAATGCAATAGCAGTAGCCATTTGACATTATGCAGTACTTGTGAACTCTTTTTTTTCCTTTGCATTCTCTCCCTCTGTCTTTCTATTTCTCACTCAATAATGCATCCATTGATATAAGGAGTGTGTTTAAATGTAACTAAAAGGAAGCACAGAATGGTGCCTTTATATTGCCATTCTCAAAGCCTCCTCATATTGCTTTGCTGCTTTGTCCACTTGATTTGTAGTTAAAACACTATTTATTTAGGATTGTTATCCCAGGCTCTCTTTATAACCAATTAACTTGCTGACTAGTGGTTGAATGAAGTAAATGGAAAAGTTTGCCCCTCATGCTCCTTTTTGCTTTTTTAGCTGTCACATATCTTTTTCTTAAATAACATCTGTCTTGAGTTGCTTCTTACCATACAATACGTAGATCTGTTTATGTCACTGTCTAACACAATTATATTTAGATATAACTATTTTGCTGTGATTATTCTTGTCTTACCGAAATTCTCGAGTACTTACTTGATTTTCTTTTCTGGTGGATTTAGAGTTGGGTATGAGTGGGGAAGCATCTTGGTTTCAAATTATACTGAACCATTCCTTGAGATTTCATACTGTCCTACATGGTTTTAAAAGATTTACGTTTTGAATAATTGTTTTGCAGCATGATTGCTGTGTTTCTCCTCCATACCCCCTTCACTATAATCCTTTCTTGTCTAAAGCAACACTCATGAAAATGTGTTGATCAAATAAATACCTTAACACAATCCAGATGTTCTGCTTGTGACTTCATTGGTAGCTTTTTTCAGCAGGAAATGGGGAATCAGTGGCTGCGGGGGGGGGGGGAGTAGAGGAGTAGGAGGAATGGGTCAGGATGAAGAAGGGATTGTCTTATTCATTAGAATTCCTTCAGTGCCTTTTGTCCATACAAGGAAGAGGAGGAGGAGGAGGAGGAGGAAGAGAGACATTTCTGAATCATGCATCCACTGAAATGAACGGGGCGGGGGGGGGGAGGGTGAAAATAACGGCTAGGCAAATGTAATAGGCAGTGTAATCATAACAAAATGTTGTTAAATTACTAGCCATTTATAACGCTAGTCTCACATGGTAAGTCACATGTTACATCCCAAATAGATCAATGGCATGTGAAGAATTTACCAACATCCTGTTGTAGCATTACTTTGTAAGAAGAAAGTCTAGGCGATTCGTCGAGCGCTCTCTGTGTATCATCTGAGCAGCACTACCAGCTATTAACCCCATGGCCATAACTAAGTCTGCACTTCAGAACTGTGCTTCCCAATAGCAGCCCCTCAGGATTCCCATGAGAAAATGCTTTGCCAACTACCGTGGGATTAATGGATTGTATGACTTGCAATATGCTCCATTTTTGTGTGTGCTCTTTTAAGAAAGAAAACCTCACTGGGTGCATGTGAGTCACTGGACATGTTTAAAATAGCACTTTAGGCCTATATGGTATTCTCCAACTTATAGTGGATACACTCCTCTTATTTTACAAAGATTCAGACCAGACACAATGACATGCATTTAATGTAGAACTGCCCCAGTCGGGCAGAAAGATGTTAGAGGAAAGCTGACCTTTTATAAAAAGTGGTGTTGGGGGGATAAGGGCATACAGTGAGGAGTACAATTTCATCACCCTGCCTGTGGCTTACCTCTCCCTCTCCCTTTTCTCCAGGTGCTTTTTAAAATATCCTCAGACATGTCCACAAGCAAGACATAGTGGGTATCTGAGTACCTAGAATATTTTCAGACCTGTGATAGCTGAGAAATAATGATCCCCAAACTGCAAATTGCTCTAATAGAAAGATTAAGTTATCTTTCCTAAAGGCCCTTTATTGTGAAGATAGGGTTCACATGACCCAACATCATGGGTTATTTAACTAGCAATATGCCATGGTGCCTGCAGGTGCTATTTGGTACAATTGACCCTCAGCAACTGATACGTTGTATGAGCCCAGCTAGCATGTGTTATGCAAGGGTTAAACTAGGTTTGCACAGTACAAGAACCCTTGAGTCAGATAAGTGAAGTGGCAGCAACACATGTCCTTCATACACCACAGCTCAACTTTAGTTAAATAATCCAAGATGAGTTGTTGTATCATGCAAACTGGCCCACTAGATGACTATCATAATATTTTGTGACCAGCGGTTCCAGGGTTAGCTAATGCATGCTCCTAAACATGTACTTTTTTAAATATCTGCTCCTAAATATGAATGAAAACTAGAAGGTCTTCTACATATGTTGACATTGGAATTTGAGTCATGCTGTCAGTAGCTGAAGGGCCATAGGTCTGCTTGCAGTTTTAACATAGGCCTACATCCCATCTGCCTTCTTAGTTGATGTGCTTCTGCCTAGTCTTCCACTCCTAGGGACAAACGATTTGAGAAAACTTGGGGGATTTGGCCTGTACTCCAGTAGTATAGACCTGTGCATTCTGCTTGACCGGAGCTATATCAGATAATATTCATTACTGGGCTGATTAGAAAGGCAATAAATAAATGCATGCCTTATCATTATTCTTTCCTTCCCTTACTCCATACCTCACCTTTTGACAGTAGAGCTAAGGTGTGCAGAGACATAACTGAGGTTCCACCTGAGGTCATATGCACAGACAGTGTCTCAAGTCATTTGAGAGTAACCCTGGAGTATCATTTCATCACTGTGTGAAGCAATTGCATGAGTGATTGATGTCCAAGGAGAGAAGAACTAAGTGAATTTTTTTACTGGTATTCCTACAAAAGGAGGAAAGTGAAAATATTTGAGGTGAATATAGGAAATTGAGGGACCCATTATCCCACATGTTCTTTGACATTCTCCTTAGTTCTGGTCAGAATACATTCCTTTTCCTGACATTCAGGATACTTCAGGTGAGACTTTTAGTATACAGTAACTCATTCACAAAAATTTGCTAGGGTCCAAGTGACATCAGCTTCAGCTTGTTCTCTTCCTGTGTTTTTCCACTTACTTCATCTTTTTTCTTACTGTGGAAAATTGGTTAAGGACAAAGAAAATAGCTGCACAGTGCTTTCTGATAGTGCTAAGACCTTTCTGCTTGGAAACAGCTCCATGGATTTACTTAAGCATTTACTTGCAATGGAAAAAAATCAAGAATTGTGCATGCTGAAAATCAAGCTGTGTACAAGCATAGCTAATGCCTGGGATTTTGAAATCATGTGCAAACTAATAACACAAACCTTGATGGTGAGAAGGAAGAACATTCCTTTAAATTTGGCTTCCATTTATTTTGTATATCAGGGCTGGAGAACCTGTGGCCATCCAGTTGTTTGTGGACTTCAACTCCCTTCATCCATAGCATTGGCCGTGCTGACTGGAGCTGAGTGTTCCAGTTTTCTGCAGAAATCAGTGGAACTTCACAGTGCTTAACTTGACCTATATACATTTCCCCATATATCATGCCCTATATATATGCGACATATAATTAGAGGATGAAAACATATGCATATCCCCAGGTGAAAGAGGTAGAAGGAGATTCTAATAATGCCTGCATGCATTTCTAAGCATACAGCCTTGTGTGATTACTGCAGACATAATGCTGCCTCTCTCTCCAGCTATTGCACATGTTAAGGAAATGAGACTGTGAAGCAGGGCCATGTGTTTCTTCCCTGTAGTTGTTCCCTTGGGCACAAACCTCTGCCTACAGCCTTTCACAGCTGACCTTAACAGGCACTGTGGGCATTATCATTCATTCCTGCTGACATTAAACAGGACTTGAAACCAGAGTGGTGATTCTCGTGGCAATAGGTAACTTAACAATAGTGCATTTGGAGTAGCCTGTCCTGTTCTGGGTGTCACCTTTGATGAAGGATATGGACACTTAGAAACACATCTAGAAAAGGGTGATAAGGATGGTGATAGGAAATAAATGGTTAGAAAGGATGGGTGTGTTTGGGGGGAAGCATGATAACAGCCACCAAGTATCTGAGCAGCTGTCACTTGGAAGAAGGAGCAGCTTTGCTTTTTCCTGCTCAACAGGGCAGGGCTAAAACCAACTGATGGAAATTAAAGGGAAGCAGATTTGGGCTGAAAAGTATATATAAAAGGTAGCATTGTTTGACAGTGGAACAACCAACTTTGCCTGGTTTTCCTTTGCTTATTTAAGGAAAGGCCCCATCAAGACAGCTGTAGCTACATTCTAGATTTCAGGGCCTATGTTGAATGGGGTTGGATTGGATGACCTCTAAAGCTCTTTCCAACTCTATGATTCTGAGGGGAAATATTTAAACTAGTTAAAATGCTTCTCTTTTCAAACAACATGCACTTCAGGATATTTATATGTCTTGAAAAGACAGAAGACACACACATTCTTTGTTGTTATGTCCATGAATCCAAAGAGTTGCAAAAGAACCCCCTCCCCACATTCTACTCATGGTCCAGTTTCCCTACATACTCTGCTCTTCAAGTGTGTATGTTTTGTGGAGAAAATAAAAGAGGTGATAGAAGGCGGGGCAGGTTCACACGGGGCGAAACAGCCACTTGCTCGAGCAAAGATCGTTTTCTTCAAGCGAATCCAAACTGATCTCCGTGCGAGCAAGCTGCATGCACATGGCGAGTGCAAAACTTCTGGGGCGGGCCAGTTAAATGGGCATGGCAGGCCAGATTTGGCCCACGGGCCGTAGTTTGAGGACCCATGCACTATACCATTGGCGTTTTAATTTGCATGAGTAGACTTTTCAGTACTGAACCTCCTGTACTGATAACAAGAAAACAGTGGAAAGTTAACTATCTTTGGCTTTGACCAACTTTTTGTAAAGATTTGCAATGGCTTTGTCAGGGTGACTTAAGCCTGGGTTCTAAGCCATCCTGACAACCCCATGACTTGTTGCTGAAGGTGTTTCACCCACGATGGGTTCTTTCATCTCCCATACCTGAGCAACATGATCCATCACTGGTCAAACTCACTTTTTGCCACCAGACAAGACTGACGAAATTCCCTTATCTTTGCTGTCAAGTGGTTGATCTTCAGAGCCAGCCACCCCCTAAGTGTCCAACAGGCATTCAGGGATGGCTGGCAAAGGCTTTTTCCGCTCTCTACATCTGCTGCAAGCCATTTTCAGCTCACCAGAACTTGGAATAAAACTTACAACTTCTGTATTTTTGAGACTTCAACAGCATCTCTATACCTGTTAAAAAGAAATCTCAACTTTGTAGCCACATGCAGGCAAGCTGTAGCAAAAAGAAACAGCAAAGTACCTGAGATTAGGGGTGGGTTTGCCTCCCAGTGTCCCCTCCAGTTTGACTTGGTTCCCAAGATGAGGCAACCCTGGAATCAAGCAAAATCGGTGGGACTTTTCCAGGTTGTGTGGTGGGGGTGATTACTACCAAAGAGAACAATTGTGTCCCCCTGAGGAATTCCCACTAATTTTGCATGTTGTTGAGGCGGCAGCACCTACAATTTGTGGCAAAATGGAGGAGACCGGGCAGAAAAAAATGGGGTCTGTCTAAAATCCCAGGAACCTTACTGTGAAAGGGGAGAGTTTGAATCCCCCGTTTTTCTAGCAATTGTCTTACTGGGCTCTTGAAGCACTGGGCAGCTGAGTGCAAGACCTGGCAAACATTTCAAAAGGAAAGTGGGAGAGGATCCGCTTACTTGCTCTCTCAGGGGGCAGCAGACAGTGAGTGCCTGCTGAACTTTGCCAGCCAGCACATCTTTTGCCACACATGCCTGCCGTTGTCTGTAGTTGTGCAGAGATAGCAATAATTTTTTAAAAAGGCATTTTTGCAGGAAAATTATTTTTCTTATTATTATTTTTCGATTTATATCCTGCCTTTTTCCTACAAAGGGCTCAAGGCAGCTTACATCTTACATCTTCTCCTCCATCTTATCCCCACAACAACAACCCTGTGAGGTATGTTGGGCTGAGTCTGTGACTGGCCCAAAGTCACCCAGTTGGCTCCATGGCTGAGCGGGGACTAGAACCCAGATCGTCTGAGTCCCAGTCCCATGCTCTTCACCACTACACCACACTGGCTATTAATTTTTTGAAAAAGTATCCCAAGGCAGTCCTTTCAAGATACTGCTGACAATCCTTGGAGGGACTTCCTGAGGATTGAGGGGAAATGAGATGGGCACAGACAGAACCATGACTTGCCTAGTTTTCTGTCAGGCACATTATAGATCACGTTATGTGTAGCCTGTTCTACCATGTGGGTTGTCTTGTCATGTGGCCCCACACTTTGAGGACCTGTTAATGTGATGGGACCTGTATGTATGTAAAAGTAATCTGTAGAGAGAAAAGGGGAGAATTTGATTGAAAGAGTGGGATTCTGAAATAGGTTGGTTTAATCTGGGGGTCCTTTTTAAGTGAAGAATTGTGGATTCTCAACATGGACTTTGCCTGTGGATTTTATTCTTTTCTCACATTGCATAAACCATGTTTTGTGTCTCCACATGTCTCCATTTGGTTTTCCTAGGCCTCTTTGCATTCCTACACACTGCAAATCCATGTTCTAATGTTGTTACTCCTGGTCCTAATCTGTATAGAGCTTTTGATAATGAAAAGCAGGCATTCCTCTGGTTAAATACCATATTTGGTTTTTCTCCTTTGTTTTGAGTTCATGCTATTTTTATGCTGAAAAACAAAGGGCATTTATATTATAAAAGATATGTTATGACTACTTTAACAATCTTAGGGTTGAGCTCTGATTGTTTGCTCAGAATTAATACCCACAGATTTTTACAAGTCTTCTAAGTAGGTATTA
The DNA here is from genome assembly GCF_004798865.1 of Varanus komodoensis. Lineage (NCBI taxonomy): Eukaryota > Metazoa > Chordata > Lepidosauria > Squamata > Varanidae > Varanus > Varanus komodoensis. Next base: position 1,852,440 of record NW_025336374.1, on the reverse strand, counting down.
GATTCTGGCATTATTAGGATCTATTTCTTTCACTTTCTTCTGGAAATTTTCATTTATTTTGATACTACCAATAATATGTGACATTTATATTATGAAGGAACCACCCAATCTTTAAATCTTCCCCATTTGAAATTGCATGCAAAAATGCTTAACTCTGGTTTTCTGCACAGTGTTTAAAATATACTTTCTTTATTTCTCCCTTCCTTCATTCTGTCCTTCCGTCCTTCCTTCCGTCCTTCCTTCCATCCTCTAACCCCCATTGACCTCGTATTTAAAAACCCACATAAACAAAATCCATTCCATTTTGATTGTGTGTTTCTCAGAATATTTTGGCAACTGTTTGCATTAGCCTGTTGTACATCTTGATATGTAAACTTACAGTTTAATTAAATGAATAGTCACTATGGTAATATTAAGGTTATAAACTTAGGCAATTATGTAATGCCACATGTATAATTATTTTTTCTGATTTTAGGTACTTAGAGGTATGTGAAATAATTATGTAAAGAGGATACTATTAGCGGAGGTTTTTCTAATTATCTTAACTAGTGGTAAAACTCTTCTTCCTTGCTTTGCTTTGTGTGCTAAATACGGAAGTTGTGAAATAACAGTACTATATCAGATTTTAACATGAGAGCAGTCTTTTAGAGATAAACAATCTTGGACAGCAACATCTGTTCTGTTTTAATAGTTCATCTTATGCTGAAACATTGGTAACAGTCCAGATGGCTTTTTATCTGTGAATAGAATAGCCTTCATTTTCCTCTCTTAGTAGAGGCATTGATTGTTTTTCCTAGCAAAAATGAATTTTGAAACTGTGTGGAAAGCCTCTGAAAGCAGACCCTTTTAAAAGTTCACTTTTTCTTTACTCCAAATGCTCAGCCCTGTAGCTGCCCTGCAAAGTGTGTGTTATGAATCCTGCAGGGGGAAGCAGCTGGGGACATACTGTGGACGGAGGTGAGAGTTAAGAGAGCGGGAGCCTGCCGCAAGCTTGTCTGGCACTCTCCCTTGCCCTTCCCCTTGGTATAAATTCCCTCTCCTGTTCCTTCCTGGCCTTAGCCATGATTTATCATTCTTTATAAGTGCACTAACACTAAATAGAGCTCTTCCCTTAGCCAGAGATGGAAACTGAGCCTGTAAAAGTATGGCTAGGACAGAACCTTGGTTAACCATGCCTTATAATGCTTTTTTCAGCAACTCCACCTGTTGCAGAGAGCTTCTGCAAATCTGTTGAGCGTGCACACACATGCAGGGTCTTGTATTGAACAAGCTGTCTCAGGATGCTTCCAGATGAGATTCCTATTCTGCAGTCACCCTGCTCATTCACAGGGTGGTGGTCCTGGCGACTTCTCCCATTCCTCCTACTCCTGTATTTTCCCATTGCTTCTTACGATGTTTTCCTTATTATGGAAAATTTGTTAAGGGGAAAAGGACATGTAGTAACAGAATGCCTTCTGACTGTTAATGGTAGGAACCCTTAGTCTGGAAGCACCCCGCACCTAATGCGAACTGCAGGTAGATTCTGGAGTCTAGCCCTACCATTCATGGGCTTCTTAAAGGCATTAGCTCATTGTGTATTATGAAATTTGTTGTTAAAATGTCTTATATGCTTTTTGAAACACTTGTGTGTTTCTTGAGGCCTAAAGAAGACTCCATAAGTCATTTTGTGTTAGCAAAATGCATGCTGTTATATAGGTGTGTATTTGCTATATAAGCAGATACTGAGAATCATCTTATATCTGTGTGGTAAGCACCTGGAGAAGTGGTTCACATTATGACCTTAGGTAATAATTATGTTGGCCAAACAATAGCCAGAGGTTTGAGATCAACCATTGTTGCTTTGGCTCAGCAGGGAGGTATTGGGCAGAGAGTGTGCTCAAGCCCTCAGGAAGTATTTTCTTTTCAGCTTTCAGCATGCCTGTTCTTGATCACAGTTCTAAACTGGTGAGAGATTTAACTCTATATAAACAGTGGTCTGATAGCTTTGTTGCCTGAAATCTGACCTGTCCCTGGGAGCTCTGCAGACTTGTCAAAACTGTGAATGTGTAAACGGAAGCGAGTTTTCCTGTAATGCAGCATATTCAGGAAATGTTGGTTGTGGGATCTGGAGGACATCAAATCTTGCATATTCTACACAATATCAGTATCTGTATTTTAAGACTATGATTTCTCCCAAAAATATGAGCATATAAGTCACTCTGAAGTAGTAATCTGGGTTCACACAACATGACAACTCACTGTGACTAGCTTCCCATGATGGGGCATTGCGTCATGTGAACAGGTCACTGATAACCCATGCTCAAGAACTGAGTATGGGTTGAATATGGATTGTCATTAAGAGACATGAGTTGTTGCTGAAATGTGGGTTATCATGTTTTCTGAATAAAGCTGGAATAACGAATTCAGGTGAAAACTCACAGTGTACAACCTACTAACAAAGCATGGCTCCTCTTAATGGGTTGTTTGTGGTGAACAAGCCATGGCTTGTTACCCTACCTCACTTCTGACTGCACAATAATCCACATTGCAGCAACCATCCACACTCAACCTGTACTCAGTCCTGGAGTATGGGTGAACCCAGTAATTGCATTCCAGTTCAGTAGGGTTTCTGAGAGGATAAATTTAGTTGTTCCAAGTAGGAGAAGTAGACATAAGGCAGACATTTAAGCTGGATGGATGAAACAAGGAATATCTTCATCATCATCATCATCATCATCATCATCATCCCATTGCATTACTATCCTGCCTTTTTTCCTCTTGTTAGGAACTCAAGGCAACTTACATTGTTCCGTTTTTTCCTCACAACAGCAACCCTGTGAGGTAGGCTGGGATGAGGGTCTGAGACTGGGCCAAAGTCACCCAGTGAACTTCTTGGCCAAATGGGGACCAGAACCCACATCTTCCAGATCCTCAAACTAACACTCTAACCATCACACCACACTATCTCTCAAAAGGGAAATTATTCCATGATTCTGATTCCATGAACCAGCAATACGATAAAAGATTTCAAGTTATAGAAAACAAGCCAGTCTCCCTGGACATGTTGAAGCTCTAGAATGTGCCTGAAGTAGTTCTTTAGATCTCAGCCTTTAGCCTTTAGCACAATAACACAAGGGTTTAACACCATGGATTCTAAGCCCTTAAACTGGCGCTTAGCAAGTCATCTCACCTCATTCCTATTCTAATTTAAAATAAGTTACTGTACATGACTTCCTCTTTAGCTGCAGAACATGTTTTAAATCTCTTAAGTTTCAGAAAGGTTTTGTGATGTTCAGATATAAAAGTTAGCTGCCTTTCTGGTTCTTAAGATTCTCTTTTTTAAGGAAGGCTATTAGCACATTCTTAAAGGAATGTATTGACAAAAGTAGCAGTTACCAAAAAAAAGTAAGTGAATGAGAGAAATTTGAAATGATTTTGTACTGTTTTTCAAGTATGACTTCCCATTAATTATTATAAGTCTTTGCATATATCAGAAGAAAGACATCAAATGAATGTGTTTTCCATATGTTTACTGTTTCTTTGCTCTCTTTTGTTTTTGCTCTTGGCATTTGTTTCCACATAACTTCATATTTACTTTCTCTGCCCCTTCCTTTCTATTTCCCTTTTAGAAATCTTCTAGAGTCTCTGAGGATGACATCAGGTTGAGAAAAGAGAGAGACCAATACTGTGCCAATTTCCTGCAGCCTGCTCGTGTTCGTTCAACAAAGGAAGACAAAATGGAAACTGAAGCCCTTGTCTCAGATCATAAAAATATCACAGTAGGGACTTCAACATATGCAGGAGACAATCAAACTCACTTATTTTCCCCTGCTGCCAGTCACAATGGACTTAAAGAAAGACATGAATCCTTGGACAGTGAGGTTGCTAAAGAGATCAGATATCTTGATGAGGTGCTAGAGGCGAACTGTTGTGAATCTGCTACCGAAAACCCCTTTAATGGGATGTCTTCCTCCTCTCCAGAGCCAACTGGAGCTATTGTTGTGGATGGCTCAGGTCCATCTGTTCATATTACTAATGATTCCACAGCACTCCATAAAAGTGACATCATGGTAGTTGGTGGGCAAACACCTCCAGTTGTTGAACACAGTGGAATAAGTGCGGTCTCTGGGAAGCTAAAACCAAATGGCCATTCTGTGGACGTACTACAAGAGGAACATGGTGACAATCTAAAAGTACCGGTGAGTCCCTGCTCTTCCACAAGCTCAAGGTCTTCCAAAGATGGAGAAATGACATTAGCCACCATTAAGAAGGAAGCCAAGTTTGAGCTTAGAGCCTTTCAGGAAGAAAAAAAGCCATCCAAGCTCTTTGAAGAGGAGGACCCAAGAGAAAACTACAGGGTGCAGAAAGTGAGACCTTCTGAAGAAATGATAGAGCTGGAAAAAGAGAGGCGGGAACTCATCCGAAGCCAGGCAGTCAAGAAGAATCCAGGCATTGCAGCAAAGTGGTGGAACCCACCCCAGGAGAAGACATTAGAGGAACAGCTAGATGAGGAGCATTTGGAATCTCACAAAAAATATAAAGAACGCAAAGAGAAGCAGCAGCAGCAGCCACCGACACCTGTGAAATATGTCTCCCATTCCCCTGTACCACCAGATCCAGCGAGCCTTAAAAAGGTTGACATTGTCACTGAACAAATAGATTTCTCAACTGCACGGAAACAGTTTCAGTTGATGGAAAATTCAGGTCAGCTAAACAATACAGCTGCACCCAAGAGATCAGGGAATCCCAAAATGTTCACAATCCAGCCCTTCTACAAACCAATTGGCCCATCCCAAATGGACCGGCGAACAGTCTCAGTTACAAAACCTGTGTCTGTGTGTGGACAAACTGTACAGGTTGGCAGTAAAGATATAACGATTGTAAAAGCTGAGAAGGTCTCTTGTATCTCAGATGATAACAGTATCCAGAATGTCTCTGGTGACCCAATGCAAGTGTCTCCTTGCAGTGATTCCACTAAGTCTGGCCCAGCTGCAAAGATCTGGTCAAATGATGGTGAATTCACGAGTGTGAAGGCAGTCTTGACGTTGGTGAGGGATGATGAGCCGGGCTTACTAGATCAGTTCTCAAAGTCAGTCAATGTGTCTTCCCCTCCAGAGGAACTGGACTCTGGTTTGGATGAATTGTCTGTGAGATCTCAGGACACAACAGTTTTGGAAACACTTTCCAATGACTTCAGCATGGACAATATCAGTGACAGTGGTGCCTCCAACGAGACAATGAATGCCCTTCAAGAAAATTCGCTCACTGACTTCTCTTTGCCCCAGACTCCTCAAGCTGACACACCTTCTGAGGGTCGGGGAGAGGGTGTTTCAAAGTCTCTTAGCGACCATGGCTTTTATTCTCCTCCCTCACCATTACTTGATGGTATGCTTATCGATGAACAGTTGGAGTACCAGGCTGGGCTATTGGTTCAGAATGCCATTCAGCAAGCCATAGCTGAGCAGGCAGACAAAGTAAGTTCCAGACAAGCAAAGGACACCACAGTGCAAAAGATTTGTCAGGTCAAGGAGCAGAAGGAGATGGACAAGGCACCTTCTTCAGAGAAACGGCACAATCCAACATTTCAGCCACCTCAGGTGTCATCTCCAGTACAAGAGAAACGGGATACAGCACCAAAGACATCTGCAAGTCCAGACTCTGCACTCAGGGAAAGGCAGGCCCCACCACCATCTCTTGTTGCTCAAGCCACCCAGCCAACCACTGTGGAGGAACCCAAGCCAGAAGTCAGCTATTTCAGCAAGTATTCAGAAGCAGCTGAGCTCAGGAGCACAGCTTCCATTCTGGCTATGCAAGAAGCAGAGGTGACAGTAGGCCCTTTTAGGCTAAGATCCAAAAAGCAGAGGACTTTGTCCATGATAGAAGAAGAGATCCGTGCAGCCCAAGAAAGAGAGGAGGAGCTGAAAAGACAAAGGCAGGGTATACAGTTGACCCGGAGTCCTGTTGCCAAGAGTGCACCTCTGCTATCCACCAAAACTGCATCTTACAGAACTGCACCAGGTAAGACCTTGACAGTTGATCCTTAAGTCAACCAAGCTGCTTTTCTCAGGCTGCATCCTTTCTTTTAGGGTAGACGTGTCACCCTGATCCAAAACTTCCTCAAGGATCATATGAAATGCCTTTTTCCAAAAATGGCAGTAGGATACCTGCAACATGCCCCTGAGCATTCGCAAAGCCTCCCCCCACCCCCCACCGGCTCTCTCCAGCATCCGGTATTCAGAAACCGACTCCTGGAGCAGAAGGTTCCATTTAGCTAATGGGACCAGGAACTATTGGTGCCTAATAGAGCTCTGCATCTTGTAGCAGGGAACTCCGCAAGTTAATCACCGAAGAAGTGTTTTTTTATCTGCCCTGAGCCTGCTGCTGATCAGTTTCGCAAGTTCCTGAGCTCTAATGCTGTATGAGAGACTGTGGGACATTGACAGAAGTTTGTTGAAAGTGCAGGGGTGTGATGGCTCGATCACCCTCTGGGCAGAGAGCTTCTTAGCTGAACAGAATTCCTGTATAGCTAATATCGTCCTCTAATGTCAGTGTAAGAGATACTAAAAGACGTTTCTTTAGAGTTTGTACAATACGTATATCCTTGAATTAAATTTTGTTCTGCTTATAGCACTTCCCAATCAAGTTTCACGTACTGTATTTTTGTTCTTAGCATTACTAACCAATCTAAAATTTCATCAAAATCTGCCATTAGGCTTACTTGACAAAACCTGCTTCTGAAAGAGCCACTTGAATGACATTAAGTACATTTTGTGTAGCATAACATTATAAACTGGAGTCCTGGCACCTCATGGTAAAGATGGGGCAGCTGGGCAGTTTGTCACAGATTTCCTGATCTGAGTTGCTTCCATAGCAAGCAAGTGGTTGAGTATAGCAAAATCTACAGCCTAAGTCTAATTCATAATGAGAACGATGCCAAACTTCAGGCTTCTGTGGCATTCATGCTCTTTGCCCTAGTAGCCTGTCAGGCCACAGGAGAAAGGTTCTCACAAGGTCAGGCCCGTTCTGTGTATTGGCAGGCTCAAGTCAACAACCTGAGCTAAACTTTTATCAAGCAAGATGGGACAAGAAAGTGGCATTGGAGGTGGCTTTGTTAATGCTACCATTAAGTGTAAGATATAGGCTACAATTAAAGGCAGGGGTGGACAGGTTGTGGCTTTCCAGATGTTCTAGCCCCATGATGTTCCAGATGTTCTACTCCCATGACCACTGGCTTTTGGCTATACTGGCTAGGGCTGTAGGCCAAAGCAAGGTTTCCACAAGTTGTCCATCCCTGATTTATAAGACTGACAGAATGGCAAGGATTCAGATGAGCTGACTGAAGTGGTTTCTTGTTTCTTTTGATAGATTGTCAAGCCTCAGTATTTCAGATTTTCTGACTTGGTCTGTTTTTATACTTCTCTATACAAATGCAGAAAATGATATATAGAACAAAGCGAAAATTGGGGTGTGGGGTAGGGTTAAAGCCTGAAATGAAACTGTGAACACGAAAGATGTGTGTGTGTGTGTGTGTGTGTGTGTAAAAATACTAAAAGGAAATAAATAATTTAAATTAGCTATTTATTTATTTATTTATTTATTTAGGACTTCTTGTCCACTACATCAGCCCAAATGACTCCATAAAGGGTATAGTGTTCAGGCTGCAACAGAAGGGGGCCTCTCACAGATCCCTTGTAAAATAAAGGGTACTCCAAAGAATCATTTCTCTATTGTGTACTACAAGGAGAGGCTCACTGGAAGAACTTACTGGTTCGTATGATCAGCAGCAAATTTGTCAAACAGATTTATCAATCAAGCAAAGATTTATTGGTAACAAATCTTTCCAGGGTAATCTGTCTAATCAGACTAAGAGAGGTGGAGTGTGGGAAAATTGAGGGCATAATATATTTGGATTTCAGTAAAGCTTTTGACAAAGTGCCCCATGACATTCTGATTAGCAGACCAGCTAAAATTTGGCTGGATGGAGCAACTCTCAGGTGGATCCACAGTTGGATTCAGAATTGGACTCAAAGACATCTTCTCATACTGGGGAGAGGTAACAGAGAAACAGAGCAAGTCAGAAGGGACCTCCCAGGGTCTAGTCTGACCCTCAGCTCCAGGCAGCTCCAGTCATGACATGCCTACTGAGCAGGTAACAAGCAGGGCACTGCAGGGCTCAGTCCAGGACCAGGGCTCTTCAACAGTTTTATTAATTACTTGGGCAAGGAGCTCCAGGGAATGCTGATCAGATGTGCAGATCACATAAAATTGGGTGGGTTAGCTACTATCCTGGAAGGCAGAAACAAAAATCAAAGTAATCTTGACAGGCAGGAGTCTGAAAGTAGTAGAATGAAATTCAGAAGGGACAAATAGCAAATTCTGCATCTGGGAAAAGGGAACCAAATGTACAGATAAAAGATGTGGGATACTTGGTTCAACAATACTGTAAGTGAGAAGGATCTTGGAAGTGTTGTAGAACACAAACTGAATATGAGTCAACAGTGTGATGTGGCTACGTAAAAAGCAAATGCCGTTTTGGGCTGCATTAATAGAAATAGAGTTTCCAAATGGTGTGAAGTACTGTTTCCCCTGTACACAGCACTAATTAGGCCCCATCTTGAGTATTGTGTCCAGTTCTGGGCATCACACTTCAAGAAAGACCTCCTAGATAACCTGGAGGGGGTTCAGAGGATGATCTGGGAAATGGAAACAAAGCCCTGTGAAGAGAGGTTGCAGGAACTGGGCATGCTTAACCTGGACAAAAGAAGAATGAGGGGAGATGTGACACCACTTTTTGAATACTTGAAAGGCTGTCTGTCATGCAGAGGAGGGCCAGAGGCTCTTCTCAATCATCTCAGAGTGCGGGACACAGAATAATAGACTCAAGTTACAGGAAGGCAAATTCCAGCTGGACTTCAGGATTCCCTGATTTTTAGAGCAGTTTCTCAATGGAAACAGTTACATAGGGCAGTTGTGGGTTCTCCACAGTGGAGGGTGCAAGAGGCCTTTGGACAGCCATCTGTCTGGGATGCTTTGTCTGAAATCCTGTATTCAGCAGTGGTTGGACTCCATGGTCTTATAGACCCCTTCCAACTCTACTGTTCTATGATTCTGTGAAATCATGGGCTATAGTAGGGTTCTGGAGTGCTTTGTTAAATTCTGGAGCAAGCAACTCTGCCTGCCTTCACAGGCCACAATAAGCCATACTGTCCAGGATTGATTGCCACAATAAGTCATGGCAGTGACCACCTGCCGTAGCTTGAATAGTCACAGTTGTAGCCAATACACACCAGCCACTGTTGTTTATTATTTAATCCACAGTAAATACTGGCAGTTTATTTAAACCACAGTGGATGCCAGCAGTCTTGCAGATTTTTATATGCTTTTATAAACAAGTAGTATGCACAATCCAGCTGAATTTAGGTACTTTTAACTCCATGGGTCCTCAAACTACGGCCCGCGGGATCTGGCCTGCGCCGCTGTTCGCCGCCCCACGTGCGCTTGCTGCGCAGGCAGGGAAGTGGTGGCTTGCTCGCTTGGAGATGGACTCCGAGCGAGCAAGCCACCGCTGCACGTGCCCGATGCCACCTCATGCACGCCCGACAGCCACCTCACTGGCCCGTGCCCCCAGGCACCCCCACCTCACCAGCCCACACGTGTAGCCACCGCCTTTCAACTGGCCCCTTATTGGAAAAGTTTGAGGACCCGTTTAACTCCTTTGATTCTAAGGCATATACTTAATTTTCCCATAGACAGCAATGGGTCTTGAATGCACTTCATATTAGCCAGAATGTGTCTTTTATACTGACCTGTGTGCCTTCCAGTGAATGATAAATGATGTAGTCATTTATGAGGTAGAAAAATAATAGACAATCTCAGGAATTAAGGAGAGGAAACTTCATCAGTACAAGAAAGCAATTTTTCTGCTCAGTATTTACTTCTGATCTTAATGACAGAAGGTTACTTCAGAAACAGAAACTTTGGTTTATACTTGGAAAACAAATCTCAGTTCCAGTTCCAAATGGGTAAACTAGCTGGCCACATTTTAATGTCAGCAGTTTTGGTTAGGCTGCTGAATCCATCCTGAGTAACATTTCCAAACATGCGTTCAAGTATTCTTTAGAACTAATAAATAGTCTATGCAAGAAAAAGAAAGAAAGTGAATAAATGATCACATTTTGCTTTACCAGCACACTAACAGTAATGCACCTTACAGCTCTTTGCCAGGATCTGCCCTTTCTGCTCCAGATTTTAAAGGTGGTTTCCTATTTTCGCTGTGGTCCACCAGGAGCAACTGTGTCTTCGATGGGCATTTTGTGGTTCTAAAAATAACTTGAAAAAGGTGGAAACACTTGTTTCTGGAAATGGGCAGATCAGTGGAGGTCAGAGGAAGGAGCTTCATTGACCTGCCTCAGTCTGGAAATAAGCATTTACAATCAGGGTTATTTTTAAAAGTTCCACTTCCCTGTTGCACAAGCAGTGGGTCCCACATGTGCAACAGAACCAGCAGAAGTGGAACAGCCCCATTGGATACTGCAGGAAGAAAGCTTATCAACTGCACCGATGAATTTAGGGCATTCAGAGTAGATTTTTAAGCAGTTCAAAAAACTCTAAAGAAAGCTAGATGCTGGGAAAACACCAAAAGTATAACTGAAAGGGATGTTTGAACAATGTGTACATCTGGATTCATCTTTGTGGAGAGCACATGACCATCTGGTCAAAACATCCATGTTAGAAAGGCAAACAAAATAGGGAGCATTATGATGAATGCACAAATGAAATGCACAGAACAGTAATGTATGTTCTAAGGCAGCCTTCTCCACCCCCTCAGCTGTGTTGGGCAACAGCTCCCTTAATTCCCCGCCAGCCTGCTCAGGATTATGGGGGTTGTGCTCTAGCATATCTGAAGGGTATATTGACAAATCTGTTCTATTGAGTGTACAGATCTTTATAGCATTTTCAAGGTATTTTGTTCATCCTCCCTCTCTACCCAGCTTAGAAGTTCAGTGCAATGTATGGGTTGCAGGTCTGATCTGAGAGAGAGAGAGTTTAAGCAAGTGGTATTCCATCCATCTGAGCTTCTTGTTTAAAGTAGGCCTTCTACTCCTCTGTGCACAGTGTTAGCATGGGACCACCCACTCAGTGAGTCCATACTATGTTGGCATTGTATGGATAGGTGTGGCAGTCCAGTAAGGTATCTCCATTGTGGAATGCTGCACAAGTGGTCCATTTGTTTTGCTTTTTATATACAGATTTTATCATTTATATTGTGCCACATTTAATATTTAACCATATTACCAGATATATGTAGTATTCATTTCATTTCATTTACTACATTTCTGCACCACTCAAAATCTGTCTGGGTGGTTTACAAAATGTAAAAACTTAAATATTCAGTATAAAAACTGTATCAGGCATAGACCATTCACAAAGGAAAGCTACAACACTGACACACCCTTTGCTTGGTTTCAACATTATTGCGAATCTTGAGTGAAAATCAAAATGGAAGTGTTCCTAAACTCATTTTGAAAACCCAGATTTATTCAGCAGTAACTTTAATCCTGGTCAATTTGAACATTTTAATGAAGTATAGGATACCAGAACAGGTGCCACCAGGACACACAGTAGACATGCTGAAAAGGCATTTTCTGCTTGCCTATTGAACTATCTTGTGAGTTTACTGGAGAAATATTTGAGGAACTCCAGGGAAGAATTCTTATAACTGCTAAGGGTATGTGGGTGCAATTATATTAATGAGGCTTTTCTTAGGTAAAATTAATATGGACCTCTGACTAAGTGACAGAGGTGTTAAACTTCAAAACTGTGGGCCAAGTTCAGCCAATCTGAAATCCAAATTTGTTCCTTAGGTCATGCTTCCTCTGTTAGGAGAGTGCATGTTTGTGTAATTTTGCATAAAGAAAAATGCAGATATAATATTACATGCATTTTACTGTTCTCTATTGTGTAAATACCTAATTGAGTTGCCAGATTTGGATAGTTATATTCCCAAGAATATAACTTGGGCAACTAACTCTTGATCACATGGCATTAAAGGCAAGCAACCCTATTCCATGTGGATATCAAATGCCCAAGTGAGAATGTGTCAGGCCAGCATGAAATCAGCTTATTCTGAAGGGGCCACCTTCTAGGCATGTAGGTTTTCTTTATGAGGATGAGAGCCCTGATTAAGGGAATGACCTTGTGGCCCCTAGACATTGTCTGGGAAGGGCATAGGTTATTTCAGATTCCAGGTCCAAAAGGCACAGAGCTCAAACCTCAGAGCAGGGGCTTTTTGCTCCATCCCGCTTTACTCCCTCACAGCTGGAGTGGAAAGAACTGCACTGTCTGCCCCTCCAAAGTCAGGAAAGCGGCCTCAGAGAAGAGGTGCAGGGGGTGGGGAGGGGCGGAGACTGCCAAGGCCAGAACACAGATCTTCTTGTGTCCTCTGCAGGCTCATTCACACATCCCTGACACCTCAGAGAGATGGCCAAAATCCGCATCTGCCCCTCCTTCCACTCTGCACTGGATGTTCAGAAGCCTCCAAGGTCAGGGGCTTGCAGGCATCAAGGATGATGAGGGCCCTGAGCAAAGTCCCTGTTAGAAACTGTGTGTAGAAGGCAGCCCCCTTCAGATGAAGTTAACATTTCAGCCAGAGAATATGGCCACACATCATTGTCAGTGGGGCTGAACTAGCCCCATACCTTCTTGCTTGTCCCTTTGCCTGTTCAGACTGAATGCCCAAAGAGCTCTGTTGGGTTTCCTAACTTCTCTTTACAGTTGGAGGTTTGTTTGCTTTTAATATCACTCAGTTTCTAAAGCAGGAAAAAAGCTTAAATTCCATTAATTCCTGGATCTAATGCGAAACACATTGGATAGCCCTTTTCAGACATCCTGACAGGATTGAATGTGTGTCTGCAGGGGAAAGAATTCAGCAATGGTCTTCATCACCAAACTGTGTGCATTGAATACTGTGCACAGGAAGTATTACACTGCATGATCAGAAAACCTGCAAAGCTTTCTCTCAGGGTTTCTAATTGTAAGAGGAGGTTTCTGTGCATCAAAGCTCACTTCCAGTGCTCAGAGGAATGCTTGTGAATCATGGCAGAGACACCTGGCACCATGACTTCTGTCCAGTCCTGACATTTATTCCACCTGATGAGAACATTTTAAAAGGGGCTGCTGTTTTTATGAGCCGTGTAAAGAAAATCTCTGCTGAACAAAACATATGCATGTGTGAATTCATTTTCAGAAAGGAACGCTTAATACCTGTCACTTCCATAGCTCCAGAATTGTTCGAGCTAAAACGAATATCTGCCCTTCAAGTAAAGGCATGTCAAGTTATACTTGACATGATTTCTAATGGCCCTTAAAATCAGTTTATAAAAATGAAGTCTCTTTCGTTGATGCATGAGCTGTAAAGACATTGTTCATTATTGTCAATGTTTGGGGGAAAGATTTACATGAGAAAAATGGCAAAGAAAACAGGATTGTATCTCCTTCCCCTAATTATTTCTATTACCCCTGCTTTTAAGCAATGTTCTACAGCCATAAAGTTTGGTGATCCAATAATATATCTCTTAGATGCCAGCTTAAAGTGATGCTGTGTGTTAATAACTGGAATATATTTGTATTTTTTCTATTTATTTTTATGTTGTGCTTTGGAACAGCAACAGTGGGAAAATGTTACTGTTTTCTTATGTAAGATTTAAGGAAATCAGGCTAATAGAGAATTTCAGCTTTGTTCTTCTAAGGGTTTAGTTTTAGGAACTTCTGATTTCCTCATGTTGCTCAAACATGTTTAATATTTCAGTATAATTTTCCACAACTAACTTTGTTTGTGCTCAGCTAGTGACCATTTAAATTTTCTGGTCCTCATTTCCTGGATGTGACTCTCTTGACAAGCTATATGACTGTCTCACACCCATCATAGTGGATCCTTGCTACTTCACAGAAAGATATAACTGACTGATTAAAAGTTTAGTGTCTTGTAAGCCTTTGTTTTGCCTAGGCTTTTAAACAGCTTTTAGTAAAGGACAAAAGCATCCATGTGTACCAAATGTGTCATCTGTGAGATCCAGGAAATTCCTAACAGGATATGACTGATGCTTCATGGCAGCTGTAGCTTTCCCTAAGTCTCCCTTTATGACCCTATTAGTGTTAGTGGATAAACAGTTGCTTCACAAAGAAAGAAGGTTGTGGTTTTCCTTTTGTTGCAGCTCAAACAGCATGCATAAGAGAACAATCCTGTATCCATTTACTTGAGAGTAAGAACTACTAAAAGCTGTGGGAGCCTTCTGAATAGATACATCTACTGAATACACTGTCAATGAAATGTTGCTTTAAAAAGAAAAGAGAAGAAAAGAACAGCAGGAGTTTTAAAAAGTTTTAAACCCCAAGAAAATGAATGGAAATGTTGCATGCAAAACCATGCTTGATCTCTTGTGTCATTTCTATAGAGCACATCCAGGTGCATTGTTGCTGATTTTAAAAAAAATCTACATTGCCTAACAAATGCACTTTCACATCTGTAGCACTTTCTTACTATATTTGTAATCAGTATGATGAATTGTACTTCCTACACTAACAGAGGCAAACAAAATGTGACAGTACCTGTCCCAGGGAGCGAGCAGTCGAAATTTCAGCACTGAAGGAGGCAACAAAGGAAAGGGTAGGAAGATGCCAAAGTAAAAAAAGATGGAGCAAATTCAAGTACAAAAAATCAGTTTTATTTCGGCTGGGAACAAGGATTAGGAGGTTAGGCTAAAGGATCCATGAGAAAGGTGGATTTTAACAATAAGCAAAACAGAGATTCTGATTATTTTGCCAATATTACTGAAGACAGAGCTCATGTGTACATTCAACAAGCCAGTTTATTCCATCATAGCTTAAAGCTTCTTCTTTTTTTTTTTTTTTTTTTTTTGTTAACCAACTGCTAGGTTATTTTCATCTGGAAGATTATGGGAAGATTTCCCACACCTCATGTGTGCAAAGTGCCAAAAAACTTCATGGTGGGGGGACGGGGACAACACAAACACCAAGAAGTAAGGCCTGTAGTTAAGAAAAGAAAAAGAAAAAAGCATAACCTGAAAAGCTTGCAGATTTGTTAAAAATCTGAAATATATTATGTATTTTTATTTTATTTTTTCTATACCGTCATTCATTAAAAATCTCATGATGGTTTACAATATGCTGTGCACATTAATGACCCAATGTCACCTTCTTGCATACTGACTAAGGAACCTTCACTGGGTGTACCTGCTGATCAGGACTGAGAGAAGGAAGCTTGTAGTCCAAGAACTAAAAATGCAAATAGGCACATCCTGAAAGGAAAGGAAAGGAGAAAGGAAAGACAGAAGAAATCAAAACTTAAACTAATTCATTACCAATTTAACTGTAATAGCGCGCGCGCGCGCACGCTCGCGCGCTCTCTCTCTCTCTCTCTCTCTCTCTCTCTCTCTCTCTCTCTCTCTCTCTCTCACACACACACACACACACACACACACACACACACACACAGGAAATTATAGGTTGTGGGTAACTGATAATTATATGCTAGATTTTTGTCTGTGAGGAAGAAGGAGCATCTCGCTGAGGTCACAAGATATGTGTGATCCAGCTGGAATGGAAAACTGGCTCTGTTGCTTTACTCCAGTTAGTCTATTTGCTGTCAAGTTACCCTGGTATAAAATGAAATATCCCACCGTAGACCAGAACTCAACCCAATTTGTAGCATTGTGATTTTTCTGAAGTCTATTTTCTGAAGGGGATTTAGCAATAAGAACTGCATGCAAACCTTGATATAATATTTATAGCCAATACTTTAATGATAGTTTATTAGTTTGACTAATACTTGCTGTGTGCCTGTCAGAGAAACAATATAGGTAAGTTAATAGCTTTTTCTCTAAACTACCACAGAATTTTGATGTTAAAGGATACCTTGCAAAACCAAGCCTTTGCCTGGTAAAATGGAAATACAATCAGTTATCAATTTTATAGAAAGCAAGAGCATGGCTACTTGGGCTGCTTCTCTCTCTTTCTTGTATTGCCATTACATTACCCTGCCCTATACCTATTGACTGGCTGTTTCCTCCTGAACTAGGAACAATTTGGTAGCAGCAACCTCAGTCCCAACAGCCCTCTTTGGGTACTTCCATATGGGAGGGGTTCTAGCATTAACAATCCAAATACATTGTTCAGTCATTCCATCTTTGTGCCCTGGATTATGTGCAGCTCACTGACTAAGGGATTCTCGCAGAGAATGTTGGACAAGCAAGACCTTGCTCTGGTGCAAACAGGAGTTTCTTAAGCAAGAGTTGTGTACCGATAAATACAGATCTGTCTACACCTGAATTAATAAGAGGCCCTGCGCTTCCTAAGGGTAACATACATGAGTGAACCAAGGGGATTCTGGTTTTTTAAAAATGGACAATGTAACAGCAAAACTTGTCCTCCAGTGCTATTTAAGAATCCCAGGATTCACAGGCACTGGGTGGACCATTGCCTGGACTCACTGGCCAATCTTCTGCCTAAAAGAGAGCACAGCAGTGATAGATTAATTCATATGGTTGTACCCATGTGTAATATGCACCCATATTACTCAAACCTAGTCACAAATGCAGTTAAATACTTCCAAGTCCTGTTAATTGTAGTGGAAGAGAATTCAGTTTGTCTTTAGCTGTTTCCCACTTCAATCTGGGCCACTTAAATAAGCTTAACCTTGGCTAGGGCCAAACGCTGGAAGATAGAATCACAATTTGGGGAATTTTCAGATATTTTTGCCTTCCCTGGTCCCAGAAAGTACTGCTGCTCATGCTTACATTTAAGAGTATGAAAGGGAAATGTTTGTATGATTTGTGAACAGAAACTAAATTCTTGCCTCCCAGTTCCACAAAAGATTTCCCTGTTCCTGCTGCATCCCCGACCTCTAGTGGCCACACGTCTTCAGGCTCATTACAAGAACTGCTCTTTGGCATTTGCAAAAGGTGCATGCAGATAAATAATAGGAGAGTAATTGGGAGGCTGCATGTGACCATCTATTACTTCTGGGTTTTGCTTTGCTTTGTTTTTAAGTAAAAACAGCTGCTGCTACTTTCAGGGGAACTTAATGGTAGTTTGCATTTTATCTGAGACTGACTGCTTAGGAAAACGCAGGTGGAACAGTCTCTCCCCGCCCCCTACAGACCACATTCCTCAAATTAAAAAGCAGCCTCAACCAGTGTTTAAATGTATTTATTATTTCAATCTATATGGCACTATCATAGCCCTTGATTGGGCTCCCTGTGCCACTTACAACAATTAAAACAACAACATTCTAAAATTAATAATATGAAAAACATTAAAACAAAAAGAATAAAATACTGCTTTTTGCCATTTAATCTTGAATATAACCAAGAAAAGGCATTTGCCAGGAAATTTGCCTTCTCCCATCTGGAGAGTTTTACACAATTGCCACAGCCTACCGTGACTTATTTGAAGCCATGGAGAGTTGTGGCATGTGCCAGGATTGTGAATATTGTGGGTGACTTGTTAACCTTGGCAGTAACCCAGCCTCGCCGTTCCAATAAGCTATGGCAACTGCCTGCCATAGCTTGAATATTTCCAGTGCCTCCAGCATGCATCACAGCCTAAGATAGTTTAAATAAGCCATGATACTCCCCCCCCCAGAAAAAAAGATCATACAAGCCAGACTGCCGATTCTTGAAATAATGCACCTGCAAGGAAGTTTTCACAGGCTGAAATGCAAATAATTTACACAGTTGGGGTCCAACTGTGTTGTGTTGCTTGCAGTAACTGCAGTATTCTATACAGGAACAGCAACCAAAATTTTTTTCATTCTGTCTATCTTAACTTAAAATCAAGGTTAATATTTCCCCCCTGCCCCTCTCCTGCAAATTATACCTATTAGATCTCCCCTGTGTCCCTTTAAGAAAAGCCTATTCTCCACAGTAAGATGTTGGAGGTGTGGTGCTTATTTTGTAGTTTTTAATGCTAATGAACATGGATAGCCCCCTTTTCAACAGAGTTCCTGACACATGTCAGTTTTATCCCAGAAATGAGCTTGAAGTTTGCATATGTATGCTCAATTATTGTTCGTGCCCTTTTGATACCTGCTCAAAGGCTAACACAGACTGTTTATATGAGCATTCTTTGTTGCAAAGACACACGTGGTGCAATACTAGAAGGACAAGTTTCCACCACCATTTATCCAGTGGACCAATGATCTCACCGTATTCATCTAACATGCAGCTGTGGCTGCTTTTATTTTATTTTTTGTCCTTCGTCCCCTACTACAGTCCCTGCCTGGATCAGGAACCCCTCACCTTCAATTTGCATATGGGGAAAAATTCACTCATTGATATGAATGGAAGTATTTTTCGCCCTTCATAAATTGTAGACCCAGCATTAAATCATGGGTGAGCAACATGTGGCTATCCAGATGTTTTAGCCTAGGCCACAATAACTAGGGTTAATGAGTGTTGCAGAGCACAACAACTAGAAGGCCAAAAGTTACTACTGCTTTAAAGCCACACTCCTCTTGCCATTAGTTTCTTGAGTCTAGATAGGTCCCCGGCACTTATTTTCGATTAAAAAGGGGAAATGCAGCTACGTGCCACATGCTGTAAATATGTGGTTGGTGGTCAAAGTGCATATCCAGTAAACAAAAATACACAATAATCCAGCTTATGGTTAGAACAGGGAGGAGGGTCATGGCCCTGCTTCTTCTGCTGCACTTTGCATGGTGGTCATTAAACCAGCAGCTGTATAGGATGTATCTCAGTTGCCATTTTTTTCCTACCAGGATACAAAATTGCTTATTTGCACTGCTGTTCCATGCTACAAGGCTAATTAACTGCACTTCAGAGCTGGCCTAAGGGGTTGCTGCCTGCCACAAGTCTCTACCCAGATATAGTATGAAGTAATCTCATTATTACTCATTATTACTGTGATGCAGTGCTGAATGCAATAGTATGCACTTCATGACCCTCATGGGGGTATTTATTTATTTATTTATTTATTTATTTATTTATTAAAAGCCTTTCCATTCCGTTCATTCAGCAAAGGAACTCTCTGAATGATCTCTGAATGGGTATGAGGACTTCCGTTTATCTTATTCCACTTCCTATCACAAGAGGCTCTTGAAGCGACTTATAGAAGATCACCATAAAATCCCATTCAAATCTAGTACTGGGAACAAAAACAACTTAAGCCAGCTTTTTCCAATCTGGTACCCCCCAGATGTTTTGAACCACAGCTCCCATCAGCCTCAGCCAGTATAGTCAAGGGTCAGGAATGCTAGGGGTTGTAGTTCAAAAAATCTGGAAGGAAGCAGGTTGAGGAAATCTGACTGATAAGCCCTGTTCATGTGTTCTTAGGCTTAATTGCTGTGCCAATTAAGGAGGAAGAAGAAGCCTAGCTTTCTCTCTCATGCACACAAACACACTTTGTCACCTTCCTCATCACCGGCTCCATGATCAGGATAAACCTCTGAAGCAAAGAGCCTCTTACATCCATGGGTGGGGTTCTCTGTGCAATGTAGAACCCTCCATTGGTAGAGGAGTTTGAACACAAGGAGGGTTAGAAGAGAGTGTGTGAAAACCAAATAGGGCCACCATGTCTGTATGGAGCCAGGATTATTCGGGCAGCATTTCCTGGCTCTGGCTTTACCACTCTGGCCATTTTTGGCTGCCACCTACTTAGCATTAGCTCTGCCTGGCATCTCCAAAGAAAGGGATTGGTGTCAGCACCTTGAACTTGCCCAGCAAGTCTTCCCTTGTTGGCAGCTGACTCTTGCTTTACTACAGCAGTGTCATCATACTTGCAGGCCCAAGTGTGAACAACAGGTTAATATTCAGACAGGCCCTTTGTAAGGAGGGATGAGATGCCTGATTTGTAATTGTCTCTCTAGTTCACACTGATTACATTCACTTTACTTCTGGACATTGGTGTGTGTTTTCAGAACCTGTTTGCTAGCCTGTTACCTAGAGAAGGAAATTCTGATTGGGTCTTTACAGGTAAAATAGAGAAGATCAAGCCACCTCCATCCCCAACTGCTGAAGGGCCCCCCTCGCATTCTGACTCAGCATCAGATGAATCTGGAGGAACCCAAAAGCCCAAGAACCTGATGCAGACTCTTATGGAAGATTACGAAAGTCACAAAACCAAGAGGCGGGAGAGGATGGATGAAAGCAGCGTAAGCATATTCCATTTCTCCCATGCCGTTTTTTTGCACGCAGTAGGACTTTTGAATTATGACCTTAATTATTTTTCTAAAATGGTTGTAACTCACTTTTCCAGAATTAGGGCCACAAGGCAATGAGCAAAAAAGAAGGAATGAAGAGAGGTTTACTACTGCTACCAATTCCATGTTCTCTTCTTGAAATGGATCTTTTCAAGTTATGCCCTTTTAAGCAAGGGACTGTCAGACTTGGTCACAATGTCACTGCAGCAGCTGCTAGTTAAACTGTTTGGGATAAGAGAAGAAGGAGAAAAGCAGCTAGAGCTGGAAGTCAGCACTGTGAGGAGCAAGACAAGCTAGAAGGAAGGTAGATTTATTGAACTGGGAAATGGGGCATAGTGGAAGTTTTAACTGCTTTGATGAGGTTGGGAGACATTTAGCTTTCTTATGGGTTGCAGAGATGTTAAATTGACTCTGACTAGTCTTAGAAAAGGAGTTTTATTACAAGGCATTTTGAAGGGAAAAAACAGTTTCCTGCCACTAACACAGCCAACTCATCTGTCAAGAAAAAATTACCATCCCTTAAGCAAGATAAGGCCACAGGATCACATGAGAATTCATTTGGTTTCAGTTTTTATCTGGCTTCCTTTTCAAAGGCTGCAACCTCAACCAGACCTACACTGTGTCCATGACGGACCTTCCCCTGCCCAGCAGAGACAGGCATGGCTGGTTCCCAGAGTTGTGCCTCTTGTTTCCTACAGTTTTGCAGGGTAAAAGGGAATACTTGCAATGTCAGCATGTTGTGATAGAAGCATGAACCAGCATCACAACTTTTGTCCTGATGGCCATTCTCCTGTGATCCATCAAACTTACTTTTTGCAAAATAGCTTATGATTTTTCAGCTTGGGTGTAAAGTGCCATACTTTTGTCCTGTATCTTCAAGCAGAAATTAAAGAGCAATGAAGGTTCTGCTCTTAAGTTTTTTACTTTGTTCTGTCTAACCTGCAGTCACTGGTGATTGTCTGCAGAAAAATGACTTACCATATAAGTGAGAGGACAGTGAATTTTCAGAACAGTGGCAATTAAGGTTGAGTCAAGAATAAAGTCAATACTAGCTTGGCTTCCTTTTAAAGCATTGGGACCTCACAAAATACACTTCTTGTGGAACTTAATTGGAATGCTTTAGCAAAGGTAGATTTTTGAGAAGCAGCTGTGAGTTGGGAACTCAGGTTCCAATGCAAGTGTGTCATTGGGGTGCTTTGTCCCCCTTTGCTCTTCAGTGAGCAATAACAAGCCACCAGCAAGAACAAAAGTCAAACAACTGAATGTTTGTTGAGCATCAAGTGAGTGCAAGACACAGTTGAAGTATTTCTGTAGCCTAAAAGGAAAGAGCTCTTCTTTTCTCTGATTTAAGGATCCAGACAAAGGTCATAATCTTGGGAAGATAGCTAGCTTATTTGTAGTCAATTTATTTGTAACAGAATTCAGTATGTACATCGTTAAATACTTAATGCAGCGGCAATGACAACTCACTTCTGTTCTTGAATTTGCTAGTTTGCTTTTCTAAGCAGTTGAAAAGAAAGTTAAAAGCTGCTCCACCCAATGAACAATGAGACAGATATTAGTCCTTGATTTAGTTGAACTCATTTTTCTCTCTTCTTTTTGCACTAATGATGGTCTTTTCCTTTTCACCAGTACACCTGTAAATTACTGTCTAACAAGGTTACTTCTGAGGTACTTTTCAAGCACTTGCTTTTTGCTTCACTTTTTTCTTTCTTCTTTCCTTTGTGCATGAGGATTTCGAGTGCATGCTGCTGCAGTTTGCTTTCCATTGCTGCTTTGTATAACCGTTGGAGTGATGGTTTGAAAGAGGGAGACCTTCATTTTAAAAAAAAAGTTTGCCAAACTAGACTGTGGGTGAGATCCAGACTTAGTTGAGTAGACCAGTAGGACTTCAGTTAACCATGATTACCTGAAGTCCCAACCACTTCACTGGGCCTACTTTAAATAAAACTAAGCCTGGATCCAACCCCTTTAATGTATATTTTCTTAAGCTGAAAGAAGGAAAGCCAGCAGGTTGCCAGGTATTTCCAACTCAGCCTGTGATGTAGTTGTTCAGAGATGCTATTTTTGACAAGGCCAAAAAAGAAACAGCCCATATTGAAGCAGTTCCAAGATTAAATGGTTATAATGTAGCTTTCAGCCCCATAACTTAAGTGTGTCCATAAACTGTGCAGTAAATTTCCATCTTGTGACTACTATCCAGTAACATATCAAATGTGTCTGCAACTCCACTATAATCATTGTAAGAGTGCGGGAACATGATCACAATCCTACCATAGACATAATGGCAGATACTGGCAACGCTATGTTGGTCATTGCCCAGCTGTTTCCACAACATAATTCTCCTTAAAAGGTTCATCCCTCGTACAGCTTCTCATAGGCATATGCAGCAGCTCATAAGAACAAAGGGAGTGAGTGAGGCCTATCTCCTATGAAGCCCTGCATCATGGCAGCTGGTACATTTCCATTCCCAATAATTGTCAGCAGGAATAACATTTCAGTTCTGAAACGAAAATGTTACATCACTAATTCCTACATTTTTAAGAACTTATTTTGATTGGGTCCATTTCCTCTTATAAGAACTCTGTCTGAAACTTCATTTAGATGCTTGTAATGCTTTTCAACCTTCCTAGAAGAAGAGACGGAACTAACAAATTATTTGGGGGATATTTTAGTATCTGAGGCCATATTGAAATAGATTTTGAAATAGTAAAATGCCCCTTAAAGGCATGTCTGTGGTCACATAGGAGCTCATTTAATTCAGATAGCTTTAATCCATAGCCTTATTCTTATTTTTCCAATGGGATATTTTTTATCCCAGTAAATTAAGAATGGCTGAGATTCACAAGCCCCTTAGCAGCAGAAGTCAATAGATTTCTTGGTGTCTCATGGTCTCTGGCTTTCAGACAGACACCTCAGTATCACACTCCAATCTACCTCCCTGGATTTTTTGTTAGACAAGTTCCACTCCATATTGGCTCAGACCAAAAATATCGCAAAACCAAAGCTTCAGTTGAATTGCAGGTTAACATTTTTTGCCCCAAGTACTGTTCATGTTCAGAGGGAAAATAAAGTAGGAATCAGCTAAACTATTGGAGGGAACAATCCTTGAAAGATTTCATTGTAGTCCCATTTTTGGGTAGATTCTGCAAGTACAAGTATGGCTGTTTCAAAAGTTATCTTGCATCATTAGATGAACTAATTTTAAATGTATAATTGATTTAGCTAAAAATGCAATCTTGGACATTTTACTGGATTTTTTCAGTATATTAATATTTTTAAATATATCTGTGTATAAAGGGGAACATTAAGATATCTCTAAGAGCAATATTGAAGGAATAATGTCCCATTTTCAAATCATTTGTCTGATATTTGACAATCCTTTCAAATTCCAGTGGTACAAGTTATGCAGCTGCCTCATTTATCCTGTTTTCAAACTCTAATATTTTAATAAAGTGCCTCAGATTGTGTGTTCCTTCAGTTAGCTGCTGTCTGAGTTAGGCTCATTCTTAAATGCAAATATTCAGTATTTCCTTTTAGGTGACAAGGCAGAATTGTTACAGAATCTACTGCTCATTCAAAACATGTCATATCCTTAATGAATTTCAACATCTCTTTCCAATGGGTCCAAATTTTGTAGCATTAGCACCAAGCACGAAGAAAGGGAGCATGTTGTTGGAAATAACATGCGGAGTGCGCATTTACTGATGATCTATCCCAGGGCAGTTCTGGAACCTCTGTCCACCGAATGGTCTTTCAGTGCTTTTTTCCCCAGAATGAATGAGAGGCTCTTCATTTCAGCTTGCTGCTAGGTCCTCTTCTCATGTTACTTCTGTGTGTTCATATGAAAACACTGGAGGAAGTCAATATTTGTGAATTCCAATATGAGCAGACCTGTCACCTGTTTTGCATCTCTTGAACCAATGCGCAAATCAGAACATAGTCATTCACAGACTTGTGCACTTTCCAAATGTCCTTGGCTCAAACGCATACCAAAATGTGTTTTAAATAAGCGTTTAAATGTGCATAGGTGGGGTTTTTTTTTATCACAATCCAGTGTGGAAGTGAGGTGGCACAGAATTATAAGTGAACACATGCAAAACTTAGATGGAACAAATATAGACTGATTTGTTCATACACCTGTGTAAAGGAAGGTGCCTGCCTCTGTTCACCTGTAGAAAGTTGTAGTCTGAGCCATTGGCAAGCGAGGGTGCTGAAAAGGTTCTCATGGCATTTAATCCAGCCCACTTTAAACACATCTGTATAAAGAATGTGTGGAACACCCTCATATATCTCACTGTTCTTATTTATTTATTTAAATGGCTTGGATCTGTTTCCTGAAGAAAAGCTTTCGTAGTCAACTTCCATTTCACCTCAGGGTAAAATCTGTGTGCAAATGCTAATTTTATCAAGAACCATTTTGGGATTCTTCTGTTTTCCATTCCTTATGTATTCCATCTGAGGATGAAACCTCAGCTTTGCTGATGCTGTTTCTTCTCTTTTTGCTTCACAGGTGATTGCAGAAGCAATCCTAACTTGGACCTTACTTACTTCATGCCATAGTTTAGAGCAGTGGCCCCCAAACTTTTCTGGGCTGCCGCCCCCTTTCTTCTTGGGCAACAACTCTATTGCCCCCATGCCTCTCTCATGCCTCTTTGGTCTATTGCTCTACTGCTAATTTTAAACAACCAGTCACTGCCCCCGGTAGAATCCATCCTAGGGTTCTGGTGGTCATTTTCTCTCCTGAGGGTACCGGAAAGTAGAGGATGGGAGAATTAATTGTCTATTGTGCATTCCACCAATGTCTCACTTCTGGACCAATAGGCAAGCTAAACGCCTCAAGGAAAGCTTGTGCAAATAATGGTGGGGGTCTGCCCCATGTCGATTTTCAGCATGTTGCAACCCCACATGCTCTGCCACATGCTCACGAGGTGGCACCTGCTCACTTGCGCATAAGATTATTTAGAGCCCCAGCTGTGACCTTGGGGCTAGTTCTTTTTCAGCACTCTGAACACCGAATCCCCAGCTTGGCCTGCTCACAACCAGAGAGGATGAAACAGGTATGCTTTGAGGATGGGGATGGGAGGAGACTGGAGGCCAATGGCTTAGGCCACTTCTTCTCCTTGCCCCAGCCTCATTCCTCTCCCTCCTTGGGGCTTAATCTAGATAGCCTACAATGGCTGTCTAAATAACCTCTGGTGTGAGAGGAAACAGCATTGGAGATCACCACGCTGGATGTACATACTCCTCCAAGGTCAGAGGGTTACATATGTATATACATACTCATATATCTAAGGCAGAGGGCATTGGATTGTGCCCTAAAAGGATGCATTTGTATCTTTCCAGAAGGAAGGAGAAATCTATTCTACATAAGTCAGAACATAAATATGCAGCAGTCATGACTTGGTATATCCCCAAAATGATATTCTTTGAGCCACATCATCCACTATACATCTAAGGCTCTTTAAGGATTGACATATAAATGTTATGTAAGATTGCAACTTTTAAAAACATGCTTATTTGTCTGGTAGCTGTGGATACTGCAGTGCTTGCTTAGGTGTACTCAGACATCCCATTCATGGGAATGGCTGCAACCCAACATTTGTTTTTAATCCTCATATTAAGCACGTATCTTTGCACATTTATTGATTTTAGGTTAGACAGAGAGGTATTGATCGATTCAGATTTACTCAGATCTGAGCAGGGTGGATTTGATTTAAATCATGGTTTTCTACATAATTTGCACACATGTCTGCCTTACTCATAGGTAGGGGAATTTCATTAAGATATTCCCAGACAGGGTCTCTTTTACAGCCTGCTGCCATTATAGGTTTTCTTCTCCAGGGAAAGAATAATATGATGAACCTCAGGCTATACACAAAAAAATCTAAAAGATCTTTTCTTGTGAAATATTCTGCTCAAAAGTTTTCACTTGCCTTTTTACTGCTTGCCCCTCCCTCCTCACACTTAACTTCTTCGGCAGATCTATTCCACTCCCAACAATCTTCTATACATTGAATTTTTTGAAACTTAGCATTTAAGAGGTAAGGCATTGATTCTGTGTACATAGATTTGCATACACAGAATCAATGGGATTAAGGTCTTTTTCTGAACCCTGTATGTTTATTTTATAACATTTTTGCTATGAAGAAGAGGCACATGACCCAAATTCAGTTCAGAGAACTGTAAAACCAAGCATCTGTGATAATATCTTCTTAATAGAAAAAATGCCCAATAACCTTACAGAAACCTCTGGAAAAGCATGACACTGTAAATGGACTAATGGAATTCATTTACCAAAAAAATTTAACCATTGCACAAATATGCAGCTTCATAGTATGTAATTAAGAACTAATCCTTCTTTCATGATGAATAACCTTTGGACTGCAATGTATCTTAAATAGAAAACTATCTTTAGATAACTTTTTCCACTAAATGCATTTTATTTTTTAAAATCTATTTTTTATTTTTAAAATATAATATAATTTTTTTAAAAAATGATTGTTTCAACCTTTTTTTTTAAAGTATTGCTTTTGATTTACCCTGGGTCTGAGTGGAGATTTGAATCTAGCTTGTCTGCAGTCCAGATCTGATTTTACTTTCACTCGTTGTTGTTAGTCACAAAGTCGTGTTCGACCCATCACGATCCCATGGACAACATTCCTCCAGGCCTTCCTGTCCTCCACTATCCCCTGGAGTCCACTTAAGCTCACACCAACTGCTTCAGTGACTCCATCTAGCCACCTCATTCTCTGCCGTCCCCTTCTTCTTTTGCTGTCAATTGTTCCCAGCATTAGGCTCTTCTCCAGTGAGTCCTTCCTTCTCATTAGGTGGCCAAATTATTTGAGTTTCATCTTCAGTATCCGGCCTTCTAAAGAGCAGTTGGGACTGACTGGTTTGATCGCCTTGCAGTCCAAGGGACTCACAGGAGTCTCCTCCAGCACCACAATTCAAAGGCCTCAATTCTTTGGCGTTCAGCCTTCCTTATGGTCCAGCTTTCACAGCCATACATTGCAACTGGGAAAACCATAGCCTTGACTATACACACTTTTGTTGGCAGGGTGATGTCTCTGATTTTTAGTATGCTGTCTAGATTTGCCATAGCTTTCCTCCCCAGGAGCAAGTGCCTTTTAATTTCTTGGCTGCAGTGCCCGTCTGCGATGATCTTGGGCCCAGGAAAATAAAATCTGTCACTACTTCCATTTCTTCCCCATCTATTTGCCAGGAAGTGAGAGGACCGGATGCCATGATCTTAGTTTCCTTAATGTTGAGTTTCAAGCCAACTTTTGCGCTCTCTTCTTTCACCTGCATCAAGAGGCTCTTTAGTTCCTCATCACTTTCTGCCATTAGATTTCACTCACTACACAGGCATTTACTTGGAAAAGAAAGAAGGAAAGAAACTTTCCTGTATTGTACCCATGTTCAGTCTTTCTAGTAAACAAAGGGTGCACTCCTTTTTGACAAAACAGTCTCCTCCAACCCAAACTGGGAATTGCAAGACTTTTTTTGTCTAAACCTGAATAGCAGTATACCCTAAGAGTGGTATTTTAGGTTGATGGTGACCCTGTATAATAGTTCAAGCTGAAAGACAGTGTCTTGGCCAAAACCAACCATAAGACTTCTCTGCAAGAGGTGCTCAACCACTGCTTTAGTGAAACTTCTTCCATGTTCACTAGGGGAGAAAATGTGTCCTAAACCTGGGATTTTTTCTAGGAGGTACATTTCTCTGACTTTATATATTTCCTCTTAACAAACCACAGCCCCAGCATAGCAGGTATGTGGCTTCTTAACAAGACTTTGTTCCATTATGTTGCCATTTCAAATTTAACACCAGACTTTGTGTAAAAGGAACCTGCTAAAAAAAGCAGGAAAATACGGGAGCGGCTCTGGAGAATGATGACATTGTAAAAAGACCCCACAAACTTCTGCAAGTGAGGGATCGCAGGAGCACAATAAATGGATCATGTAGGAAAGCCCTGTAACTGCTTTTAAAGTTATAGGGGATGGGTTGCACACATTTCTATATAACACATATTAAAAATGTAACCTTAAGTTTCTTAAAACATGTGTTTGGCATAACTTTGGCAAAAGTCAGCACTGCCAGGGAGGAGTAAAGGGTTCATAGATACAGGCAGCTTTGCCCATAGGGGGTCGTTATGCACCAGTTGTGCAAAGTTATTGTAATTCAAACCCTGTTTGATCAGGAATGGTAACAAGACAGAAGACATTATAGAATATAGGACATGAAACAGTAGTGCTGACGCTTCCCCTTTAATGAACTTACAGCGCAGTCAAGCACATGTCTACTCAAGACTTAATCCTACTGAATTCAGTGGAGATGACTCCTGATTAAACTGTGAAGAAAGCAACTTAAATTCTCTTTCTGCCTCCAGTTCTTAAGAGCTGTTTCCCTGTAGAATAACCCACAGTAGCAGGGGTGTTATGTCTCAGGGATGCATGAGCCTGTCGCATAACAATAGCTGTACTACCCTTGATTTATTTATGCACCTTGGGGGGCACCAAGCTGCCACTTTCCTTCCCTGCTTTGTTTTAGAAGCCAGCAAGCACCCCCACTATCAGAGCAAAAGGCAACTTGATGGATTTTTTTAAATGCCATAAAGAAAGATGAAGTTGTTTAGATAAGTCAGCCAAGCATGTGCTTATATAATGACAGTGCTCGGCCATTTGTAAAGTGCTCTAAGAACTTGGCCTGCAATAATCCTTTACCCTTTCAACAGCCTTCCCGCACATGGTGCCACTCCCAGTGTTTTAGACTAAGATTCCATCAGCCCCAGTCAGCATGGCCAGTGGTGCAAGATGATAGGAATTGTAGTCCAGGGCACCAACCTGGGGAAGGATGCCTTTTAAAAAAAGACTGACGTAGGCCGGTGGTGTTATCCTCCTATTGCCAGGAAGATAGAGGTGCGGCTGGCACAACACTGTGGCACAACACTAGGGGTTTTTCCTCTATTACTAGTTGAATATGGAATTGCCTGCTTTATGTGGGGCATCGACAAGATGCCATAACCTGCCAAGGATTGTTCCGCTGGTTTGTGCTGTGGGGTGGGGAGGCCGCGTTCCTGGTGGCCAAGGGCACCTTGCCTAGGCCCGGCTGGGCCTTTGCCCCTCGGCAGCCATTTTTTGGGCAGATAGTCTCTCACCCCTTATCAAACCAACGAAGTACATTTTGGCAAAGTTTGTTCTATAAGTAAACATTTGTGGGTCATACTTCCAATCCAAAAGAAACATTTTGTGAATAGTAATCAGAAAATCATGTTTAAATATATAAGTTCTTTAACACTAATTAAGCAGCTGTCCTTTTTAAACTATCTGCTTTTGTAAAAATAAAGGCAATCCAGTTGTGTTGGAAATTCCTCTTCCCCTCCCATAATGGCCATATCGTGCCAGAAGGGTGTAGATAGGGTTTAGTGGGTTGAGCATGCAGAACAAGTGCAAGATTTCCTATGGGTGGAAAGATGATTCCAGTAGGAGCCCTTTTAGAAGCCCTGCAAGCCCAGTTCTCATCTGAAGTATATAGTCTAAACGCTTCATGGTTTTGCTCCCAGTCACATACATTTGTTTCACATTCCACGATCCTTAAAAATGTTGCACATGATTCTTAGGATGAACCACTCGCGTATGGGAAGGATGTGGAGAGACAATTTCTGTGATGCTTAATATGGGGCTTTTTCTTTCCTGTGAGTGAAGGCCGCTACAGATGGCCAGGTTCTGATATTGTTTGTATTTTGCACCGTGTCTTTCATCCAAATACTTCTGTGTTACTCCTTGCATGTGGTGGCTTTTTCATTGCCATGCTTGAATCCAGGCATCACAATTGGACATGTAATAATAATGACCATTTCAGTGATTAGCATTGGACATGTACAAACCAATCACCCTTAGCTGTGCTGACATGTTTGTCCCTGGGAATAGGGCTGCGGAAGGAGGCAAGGTAGGTATGTATGCTCAGCTGGCTCTCTGTGGATGCAAGCTTCTGCTACCCAGGACTCCTTGCTGGGTAACTTTGCAATCTGCCTGCTCTGGAGAAGAGCACCCAAACTATGCTCTCTTCCTTTTCCCACAGGTCCTTGAAGCTACCAGAGTCAACCGCAGAAAGAGCGCCCTAGCACTGCGATGGGAAGCTGGCATTTATGCTAACCGGGAAGAAAATGAATAGTTCTGTTGGCAAAATGGGAGAGTCCTTCCTTCCTTCCTTCCTTCCTTCCTTCCTTCCTTCCTTCCTTCCTTCCTTTTAGCCCCCTTTTCTTTTCTTTCTTCCTTTTTTAAAATTGCAGAGACCAAGAAACCAAATAAGAGAACCAATTTTAAATTTTCAAACAGCAGCAGCAGCATTTTAATCCGATATTTATTACGAATGTACCTGTCTCTGCAATGATATGCTCAAGCAGAAGCAATGCGTATGTAATATACACATACGCACACACACAGAACATTAGACTGAGAAAAGCATCTGCTGTCTCCCCAGAAGCATACCAGAAGCATAAAACTGAAAAGCAGGCAGTATCCTTGGAGCGCTTGTCATCCCCGCTGATAAGAAATAGCCGAGATGATTATCCAAGAGGACGATGAACAGTGTTGCTTTCTTCACACTGTCTCTTCACAGCCTTGCGTCGGGAACAGGAAGAGTTGGCCTGCAGAGTATTTTACCACCAGGTGGCACCTCTTGTAAAAACAAACCATTGTTCAAGCTTTGCCCGAGCTTGGGCAGCAGCTCTCCATCATCCCATAAGTGGTGTTAAGAAGAGGGCTATTACTCTGTTATATCCTAGATAGCCATAATATACCACAATATATATATTTTTTGCTGTTCTTAACAAATAGGGGAAAGATTTTGAAGTCCATTTAACGGATTTAAAAAAAATCACACAACAGAGGCTGTTAATTTGCAAATGTGAATGTATAATCAATATATTTAGCCATAAAATACATTGTATTGTTTTTGATGTTATTTTGAAAGATAGAGTTTGAAGGCAGATTGTTCACCTTTTTCTTAATTTATCATAGGTAGTTTTCTGTTGCAAATTTGCCATTCTTTTTTTTTTTTCATCATCAGTATGCTTTTAATACTGCTGCACAATCTGTAGGTAAAGTAAAATAAGTAGAAAGAAATGCCAAATCAGAATATCTTAGTTCTAGTGGATTGTATGCTTGCGGTATCCATTTGGACTCTTGTTTTTCAGAACATATTTGCATTATCTGTGTTTAATGGTTGCTATGATGATGCAGGAGGAAATATATAATAAAAATATATAAGGAACATTGAAGATGAGTTGGGAAGATAAAGGCAGAATCAGGAGCATTTGAATATTTTTTACTGAGACAACAACTGACCCTCAAGTCAGATTCTTACACAGAGGAATATGAAAGAAAAAATAGTTATATCTTTAACTATATTTATGCTACATTAAAGGTCTTAGTGTTAATAAAGCATGGGGAGGGGGGAATGTTTTTTGTTACCAGGAAATGAAAAGTTGAAGAAAGTAACAGAGATGAGAGAACAAGGGCCAAAGGATTATTTTTGCTGTTTCAACAGTGTTTTCAAAGCTAAATGATAATAGGTTGGAAATTGTTGACAAAGGAATATGATGTGAGTTTGTGTGTGCACGCGTGCGTGTGTACATGTGTGTGTGCGTGCATGTGAAGTTGGAATATTAGGATGGTGAAGAGATGTAGGTGTGAACATATTATTTTCTCCAAAGCTGCTTGCCAGCTCTAGGGGTATACATTTCTCTTTTTTTTAACAAAAAAGGGATATATAAAGGCACTAAACTGATGCAGTATTTGTAATAACAAAGCTGACCAGACCATGGTATTTGCATGAATTAACACTTCAAAAGCTATTGAACAGTTTTATAATCTGACATTTAGAAAAGAAATTTGGTATTTATTCTTGTGCTTTATAGTCTGGCATAGTATTAGAACAGCCTTCTTCAAACCAGAGACCGTCAACTGTGTTGGACTACAATGCCCATCATTTCCTAGGAATGATGGAAGTTGTAGTCCAGTACATCTGGAAGGCACCAGTTTATAGAAGGCTGCATCAGAGTTGCCAGTTTAATTTTTTTTCTGTTCAGTGAATGCAGTAGAATGTTTAGTAATGGAAACCCCAAACTTCTGGATTAGAAGTGGTCATATTTTAGGCAACTGAGGAAAGGTACAGAAAGGTAAAGGATTACTTTTGGCTGGTTTTTTTTAAAGGAGGCGAAACCACGAGTAGTGATCCTCTACAGTTATTATGCACTGATGTTCCAATTTGACAAAGACACTGCGACTTTTAAATATATTTTTTTCAGAAAGCTCTGTGCATATGTAGACTAGCATGATGATTACTACTACCTTGGAGAAGATTCATTCTGAATTGTATGTGGAAAATGAAGTCGAAATATTTGGCTATAAATCGGTGTGCTGCTTGGAGAATGACATCTGTTGTGGCTTCTGATCCCATCCTTCAAGCCTGACTTCCACGGATACACAGAGCTTCTGTTCCCAGAGATAATGGACTGAAAATAAGAGGTCCATGTATGTAAGACAAACTTTCCCCTGCTGTAACAGGCAATAGGAGAGTCCCTTTTACATGCATGGGTTGTATTAGTGAATCACAAGCCAGGGGTTCTATGCAATGTTAGCCCTGCTTAAAGTAAACCCATTAAAATGAACTGTATTTAAATTAGACTAACACTAGATACAAACCCAGCTCTATATCTAGTTGCCATGGCCCAAACACAGGAGATCTTGCAAGCTTTGCATATTTTGGAACCAAAAAAATCCAGCTATACAATTATCAAATATTTTACATGAACGATATCTATATTGATAGCTTACAAACTATTCTGATTATATCTTTTTAAGTATTTGAGGTGCAACCCAGCCTCAGACAAGGACTGTTGTCACACTGATTTCCAGAGCAGTACATGCTTAACCCTCTTCGGTTGGAATCAGTGGGGTTTAAAGTGCTGAATTTTGGCTGGATTGTGTGGTAGCCATTTCCAGAATCTAAAATGCTGCATAGGAAAGAGGAATTCCACTTACAGTCAGACGATAGAATCGGTGTGTGAAGACGAAAAAGTGGGCCACAGATGCTGGAAGGACCAGGGAGTTGGCCCCAGTAAGGAAATTAAGTTCCTGACCTGCAAAAAACCACCCGCACCATTTCCAGTGGGTGATATTTTTTTTTAAGCCTTTAGTAGAGACTTCTTGTACAAGCAAATTGGGGTGAAATTTTTAATTTTTGTTTAAGCAACACCATCCAGAGGACTGTGTTCTTCAAAGGAAGCTTAATATTCTCAGGATTATGAAGAAACAGTGGGATTCCTTGCTGAAAATGTCTTTAAGCCAGTGTGGACAATGTGCATCTGAAAGAGCTAACATGGGCAAGACGGTGAACAAGTTTATTTCATGGCAACTCTTCCAGTGAAATGATGGTTTTCTAGTGGAAAAAATAAAACCAAAGATGATATATTGCTTGGAATTGGATGTTTTCTTCCATTTTCCTAGGTTGTAGTCAACTCAGCATGAAAAAACATGGAGTTGTGAAAGAAATCCCCTTTTTTCCTAAAATCAACAATAAAAAGTGACTTCAAGACTATGTTTCATTTGTCTAAATATATTGTTCTATTCCCTGCCCTCCCCAGGTGGGTCTTTCCCAGCAACAAAAATGTAATCAATGTCTGTCATCCTGGGATGATTTTGCTAAACAGAAAAAGAGGATTGGTTTCTAATGCTCTTTCTCCAACTTCATTTGTGGTGGTGATGGCTTCTTATTATGAACTGCTATCAATGGACAATTATCCTTTCAGGAAATACAGAATGCTGACTGCCATTTTCAGCAATACCAAGCTTAGTACTTTCATAGGATAGCAGTGGACTTCTCTCTCCATTATTTTCTTTTGCCCACCCCACCACTTACACATTGAAGTCTATAAATATATGCCAGTACACTATTTACATGTAATTCTGGCCCTCAACCCTTCCCGTAAAGTCGACCCATCTCACCTCACTCATTGTGTTGGCTTTGTCTTCATACATATGAAAAAATGATATTTCATGCATCAAGTCCTGATATAATTAAACTGTGCATTGACAAATACTTAAGCAGTATAATTTGTGACTGTACCTGAGGTGCTTTTCTTTTTCAAATGGTAGAGCAGTGGCCTCAAAACTCTTTATAAAAGTATTAAGTTGCCAGTTTTAACTACATTTTGCTCCCACTCTGGAAGGATTCATTGCCTAAAACTGCAGTATGGCATTTCCTCTGTTACAATTGACCAATCACTCAGTTGCAAAATACATGGCTTCTTGTGTATGTTAACCACGTCATTGTTGTATTTGCTTCTGTTTATAGTGACTGTGAGGCATACAATACAAGTATATAATTATTTTCTCATTAAAGATTAAACTTGTCTTGTCTTTCTTAACTAAAAAGGGGTGTGGGAAGTCATCGAGTTTGCTGTGTTCTTTCTATCCAGTTGCTTAGTATGGCCAAAGCAAATGCCCCAAGAATGAAGAAACTGGCCATCTTTGAGCTTTTTGATTTCTGCAGTATTAAATACTGAGAATCCGCCTAGAAAGACAACATCATGACATCCTTAGGGGTGAGTGAAATTTCAGCTTTCTAAAAAGTCTGGCCCAGCTAGACCCCTCATGCTGTAACTAGGGCTGGCTTTTCATCCTGAGAGGAAGCACAAAGAATGAAACCACAAATGTGTGTGATGCCTCCTTTTCGCATTGCCTTGAAATGGGCACCACATACTGCTTGGTTGAGCAATTAGCACTCTGTTCCTGCATGAGATATTCTTCTGTTCACCCACAGATGAAGGCACATGCCAATTAAAGTTAATTATGTGTTGACTGTTGAAAGCAATGGGATGTGTTAGCTAGGAATAACTTTTGACTGAACCAAGACTGCATTCTAAGCACTTTTACTTGGGAGTAAACCTATTAAGTTCTGTGGGATTTGTTAGTCATGTATGTAAATAGCTACTTTGCACATTGGCCAAGGAACATGGGAGCAGAAAACAACTTGCGTTTCCTCTTTCATCAATTGGATGTGACCCGGAAGCATAATTGGATGCGAGTTTCGAAGACAAAGGTTTGAATTTGTCATTCAAGTAAAAGGTAGTATACAAAAATAATATTCCCATCAGGGCAGCATCATTTCTGATGGCACATGAACTAACGAGTTGGCAAAGTGGAAGATAAAAACTTCCTAATGGAACTTTAGTAGGGGAAAGAGAGACATAGCAGAATCGCTGACTGCAAATCTGTGTCCTGTAATGTTGTTAACGTGTGCAGCATTTAATTCAGCCCACAGTAGTGGGAGACTGTACAGTTAGACCCCAGAGCATCAAGGGGCAGATGCTGAGTAGAACAGCAAGTCCCAACCTGGGGGGGGGGGGGAGGACGAAGCACAGCAACAGTGTAGCTGCACAGTGGAGAGGCAGACATTTTTCCCTCCCTGTCATAATACCAAGCCCTGAAGTCATCTCATGAAGCTGACTGGCAGAAGATTCACGAGAAATTAAAAGGAAGCCCATCATACAGCACACAGTTGGAATATGGAACGTGCTTCCATGAGATGTAGTTATGGCCACCAATTTGGAGGATTTTCAAAGAGGACTGGATGCATTCATGAAGGTGAAAGCAACCCATGACCACCAACCCTGACTGGCTCCATGCTTCTTTCCAGCATCAGAGGCAGCACACCTGTGCACAGCTGTTCTTGGGGAACATGTGTGAGTGTGCGAGGGAGCACTGTTGAACTCTCGTCCTGCATGTGGGATCCTGCGGATGCCTGGTTGGCCACAGTGAACAGGATGCTGGACCGGATGGACCCTGGATCTGATGTGGTTCTCTTCAGTGCTATGAGAAAGTTGCTATCATGCACTAAGGGTTACCCCCCCCTTTTTTTTTTACATTACCAATTTGCAATAGATTGTCAAGGATTTCGAACTCCCACTTACGTAACTGTAGCAGCAACAAAATAATACCATGTGCCCTAAATTGTACTGCAGAAATGAAAAAGATGGTTGAACCAGCAGCAGATTACGGTGTGGAAGGACTGTGAACTCCATTTGAGCTGTTGCTCAAAGCAAGTTCCAGGCCTCCATCATTCTTTCCGTGTGTTTTGCACTGGGCTTTGCTAGATCGTGATGTTCCAGTAAAAGCAAAGTACCTCTCTCAGGCCCTGCTCTAAAATGCAACTTTTTTGGCTATAAGGGCAAGGTGTACCTCCAATTCTTATATGTGGGGATGATGGGAGAGTATCAGATATCAAAAGTTTGGGAAATGCTGGGAGTATTTTTTAATCTTTCTGCAACAGTTGAAAATGTCATTGGAAGGGATTGTAGGCTTGGAGGAAAGCATAGCTAATGAACATGTGATGTTTCAGCAGTCGTGTTTCCTCAGGGGGAGGGATCATAATTCATAGGAAATCTGGAGAAACACATGCAGCTCAGCTACTATATTCTGTATCTTAAATTATACAATGTGGAGCTCTTAGAAGCATTCAGTGTATTCTGTGTATTTTCCTTAACATTCTACCCAGTTATGCCAACTTGTGGTCAAGATTTGGCCCTCTAGCTGTTGTGGCTTAAAATTAGCCAGAACAACCAATAGTGAGGGATGAGAGTTGTCGGCCCAAATATCTGGATGGCCACAAATAATCCATCCTTGTTCAAAATATTCTTTTCCAAAATTTTCTGGGGAGCACACTGTGCCATAGAAACAGCAGGTGTTTCAAGGCTGCCCATCTCCTTCCCAAATGGACATCTTTGTTCTAGGGTAGCCATCCCCAGTCTGGTAGCTGGGGCCTTGTTGAGAGCTGTGATGCAACAAGTCTGGAAGGTACCAGGTTACAAAGTTGTTCTAGGCCTGCCCCTTATGAGGAGAATCCTAAGGCAGCTACTTAGAATTTGCAAATTTGTCTCTTGCTTTTCTTGCATTTTGGTTTGCACAGTAGATTTCCAAGTAAA
The DNA here is from genome assembly GCF_004798865.1 of Varanus komodoensis. Classification (NCBI taxonomy): domain Eukaryota; kingdom Metazoa; phylum Chordata; class Lepidosauria; order Squamata; family Varanidae; genus Varanus; species Varanus komodoensis. Next base: position 1,815,234 of record NW_025336374.1, on the reverse strand, counting down.
AGATGAACTCCTGAGAGTCATTCAGGCACCTCAAGTTAGCTCCAGAAATCAAACAGCAAATAGGTTTGCTGTACGCACACCAATGTTTCCTGCAGGAACCATGTAAATGGCAGCTGACATACATTATTGTTGAACACACCCTTTAACAATTGGGGTTCCTAGAAATGTGCACATGCAAATATGCTGATATTCCCCACATTTTGATGTGTGCATTGTGCATTGAAGTAAATGTGGGCAGCTTACCCACAGAATCCTGAAAACTTGTGCCTAGCTGGTCCAAAAAGAAAGCATAGCAAATTAGGCTTGTAAGACAGCCCCTGATGGAAAAAAAAGTCTGCAATCTGACATTTTCTGATGGCATTGCCCTGCCACACTGCAATTCCAGCTTCTCCCCTACCTAAGAAATGGCAAGAAACTTCCAATCTTATTGCTAAGGGATGTTTAATATGGATATACACAGACATAGATAAGCTTCTGGAGATAATAGTGATTATAAATCAATTGATGTGGAGGCCACTGGGCCAGGGAAGGCTGGAGTAGATGATGGGGAATGGATGTGTCTGACCTGATAAGAAGTAGCATCTCATATTCCTAACAGGAGTATTACAAATGCATATGAATGTTGCTTCTTTTCATCTGTGATAGCTTGTTTGACCTCATTCTCTCGCTTACCAGCCGTGTATTGCTGTTCCTGGTATCACTCCTCCCAGATGAACAGTTATCAGTCAGTCCCTTGTTTCTGTTGAGCTTTTCTCATCCTTGTGGTATGCTGGAACTCATTGCAGGTGATCCTTATCTTGACTTGGTTTGGTAATTGCTTGTCTACAGATACAGGTCAAAGGTTTGCTAGCCTAACTCTTTGTCCAGGTCGCACGCTGAAGTTCAGCTGGAACCAGAGTCGGCCTGACTGGGGGAAGAGGTTGCAGAGTTTGTTCATCGTGTAGTTTGAGGGTCCCCGCATCCCATCTCACGTGCACACGCACTCGTAGTCCATGGTTGACCAAGCCATGCTTTCTAATGTTTTATGGAAAGAGGATAGAGGGGTGCTTGTAGGTGCTGTAGGTACTGAGACCAAAATCTGATCCTCAGGCTAGGTCCAAGATATTGATCCCAGAAAGAAAGAAGCCATGGCTTTTTAATGAGACAGCTTCTCTTGGAGGGGACCGACAGGATCAAAATGCAGCTTACTCAGCACTGCACAGGGCAAAAGGGCTTGCAATGCCAGCTCGTGACTAAGGAGCCGTGCATGCGTGCTGGGGAGGTTTTTAGCAAAGACACCCTGTGCTGCACCTCCCTGCATTCAGTCCAAATCTACTCTTTGATTTGGATCCAGGCTTACTCATGAGCCACTGAAATCAACGCAACAAAGCATGACTGGCTTCCTATTTGCCCAAAAAAGTTAAATTATAAGAATGACAAACCTAAGTCCAGATAAAGCTTTATGAATTACTAATTATAACCGAAGGACAGTTTTCAGCTGGGGTGGAGGCAGGGGAGGGGAGGGGAGAACGCTTGATTCTCTGATCGCATGCCTGTCATTTCCACTGCAAAGTGGGGCAGGGAGCTCATTTTGTCCTTCACTGTGAGACTCCGTGGGAGGCTTTTTTTTTCCTGGGACAACTGTCTTTGTGTTCAGGGTATGACAAATGTAAATATATACAGAGATGCACACACCACTTGACAAGCTGTTTCATACCCTTGTCATTCTTCCCTGTCACCATTTCCCTTACTCTCCCTTCTCACTCGACTGTTTGCCCTACTCGGGGTTGGTTTGGGAAACGCCGTTGTGTGAGATGAGGGAGAGCTGGCCGGGAGGAAACACTGCTGCAGCAAGAGCATACGAGTGCGCACTCTCTTGCCAGATCTTTGTTGCCACCGTCCGCAGCCGCTGTGTTTACAAGCAGCCTCATGGCTGTGTATGCAGAACCCAGGAGCAGCCATCCAAGAGGAATAAATCCCTTGGCAACTGACTCCACATTGCAAAACAAGGTGACCAGACTACTTTTACTTCCTAAAACGAGACTGAGAATTTCAGAAACAGGGCCATGTGACTCCTTAAAGTCACACTGGGAGGAGCGGGCGGCGTCCTCCCAAGCACATAAGCATAATCTAAGCATGAGAGGAGAAACAGGGAGAGAGTCAGGGGGAGAGGCAACAAAACTTTGCTTATTTAAGGAGGCAGAGATATGTTTTGAAAAGCAGAGTCTGTCCCAGGCAGCACCATTTAATGCAGTGAGTTGTGCTTTTGTGGACAAGCTCAGAAAGCCTGGATTTGGTTCCCAGTCTCCCTTTCTTCTGTCCTTCCCAAAAGGATTAACAATCTCTAACTCTCAGCTAAAATGCTGAGCATGATGGAAATGAGGACCTGGATTGAGCCTGTTGTTGCTGGGGCGCAGCTTGCCAGCGCTTTCTATGATACGGGGCTGCTGATGGAGGTCAAGAATTACTACAACCAGACCAATTCCTCTTCCCTCACCTACAGTGAGGCTGAGCAGCAGAAAGCCATCTCCAACTTCTACATCATCTACAAACTCATTGACAGCCTGACTCCGCTGCTGACTGCTTACAGCCTGGGTCGGCTGGGTGATTCCAAGAGCCGGAAGATCTCCCTCTGTGTACCCCTGGGGGGCTACCTGATCTCTCGGATGCTTCTGCTCTTTTTGATCCTTTTCTCATGGCCAATTGAGGTGATGTACGGGGCTGCTGCCTGGCATGGGCTAGCAGGAGGGTTCGCTACCTACTGGGCCAGCGTCATGGCCGTGGGATCCCAGGGCTCCTTGGAGAGCAGGAGAACATTACGCCTCATCATTATTGAGCTTGTCTATGGCATCGCCGGCTTTGTGGGGAGCATTGCGTCCGGCCATCTCTTTGTCAATTTCCACCTCAAGTATCGGCAAGGCACAGTGTTGGTTGCTTGCAGCGTTGGTTTATATGCTTTTTGTCTCCTCTACAGCATGCTTGTTCTCCGAGTTCCCAAGCCTGAAGGTTCTTGCCTAGCTGCTTCCATGGTCACGGACCATCCTGAGAACAAGCTGGATGAAGATGACAGAAATTCTGTCTTCCATGAAACAGAAAGTCTTCCTCCAGTGGTTCCTTCCAAGCTCATCCTTGCCATGCTCTTTCTAGGGGCCGTCATGTATGACTTAGCTGTAGTAGGAGCTATGGATGTGCTACCACTCTTTCTGCTCAAAGAACCTCTGAGCTGGGGACCAGAATATATTGGCTATGCCAACGCTGCTGGCTATACCATCTTCATCACCAGTTTCCTTGGAGTCTTAGTGTTCTCCAAATGTTTAAGAGACACCACCATGATCATGATGGGGATTGTGTCCTTCTCAGCCGGGATTCTCATCATGGCCTTTGTGCGTCAAACATATTTGTTTTACATTGGTGAGTTGGAGCTCTTCCATACCTTTTACTCAAGGCTATCTAGGTTTTGTATGTACATCTTTTTTTAAAATTGGTACCTGGACAGCAGGCTGGGTGGGCACATGGGTGACCTGGTCATAACCTTCCCTGCTAGAGTTCAATCTAGCACATTTCTGTTTAAATGACATTTTCTGGGTGTATCCTATGGTTTTGCTGTCATCCTCTGATCCTATTGCACAAGTAGGGCCCAACACTTGCAAAACCGGGATTTAGCAAGCCCCCGCACAAGTGGACATGATTGTTTCTGCAGCCAGCACTGGTCAGTGGAACTCCATTAAGTGACCTGCTAAGCTGCCCCATTCCAGGCATGGGTGTTTCTGCTTGCTTCCAAGTGCCTATGAGAAACGCTAAATCCTTCTTTCTGTCCTCTCTGAGAGAACCGGGCATGGTCAGCCTTGAGAAGGGAAGACTGAGGGGGGACGTGGCATCCCTCTGTAAGTACCTCAAAGACTGTCAAAAAGAGGAAGGTCAAGATCTCTTCTTGCTGATACCAGAGTGGAGGAGATGGGATAATCAACTTGACAACCCAGATTCAGGCTAAACATCAGGAAACGTTTCCTCACTGTTAGAGCAATATGGCAGTGGAACCAGCTGCCTAGAGAAGTGGTGGGCTCTCCCACACTGGAGACATTAAAAAAGAAACTGGCCAGCCATCCGAGTGTGGTGGTGTAACTTGGTGTCCTGCAACAGCAGGGGGCTGGACTCCATGGCCTTCATGGTCCCTTCCAACTCTACTATTCTATGATTATAATTGCTGGGTCTTGCTCCAGCAATAACAGGCAATTCCTTTTCTTTCTAAATTTGCATATACATTTGCGCCTGTAGATGTTGTATAGATCACTCTCTTTTGTGGATGCATTTCCTCTTTTTTACATCTAAACGTGTGTGCACCATGTACACAAGCATAATTAAAGGGGAAAAAAAGACATTATACTCCTTGGTGGAGAATTGGTTTCAGTTCTATGAACCTGAGCACAAGCTTAGTTAACCGATTAATTTGCTAATGTACATTTGATTAGGATTAGTAAGCCCTGTAGAACCCCGTGGCACTTATTTCTGGGAAGTGCTACTGCATGTTGTCTTCAGTCAGGCCTTTGCTTTAACACTTTGCCAGCAAACAACCTGTAACCCTACAGTGAGACCCTTTTTCCATATGACACACTAATCTACAGATTTTAATCAAGCAAAACTGCACCAGGACAAGGTAAGCTGGCTTTGAGAAAGCTACGGTTTGCATTGAGCAACAATTTTAGGGAAAGTATTAACAGGTTCACGCTTATATAACAGTTCTCACAACACCTGTGTAAGTGCAGTTTGCTATTGCTGTGCAGTAAACAAGTTAGTATCAGCTACAGCCACATGGCGAGCTCTTCAGTGACAGGAAAAGCAAAGACATTCCCTCCCGTGGATCCCCGTGCTGGCCACTGGGCTCCCATCAACAAAAAGTCATAGCGAGTCAATATGTTAATCTTTAAGGCTGTTTTTCTCGAGCTAGTTCCCTCTACAATGCCCATCGTTCTCAGCCATCATGGCCACTGTCAGACAACAACTCCCATCATGCTCAACCAGTGTGACCATTGGCCATACCAACAGGCAATGATGGGATATGCTATCCAGCACATCACTAGGAAACCAGTTTGCCAAGTGCTACTGAATGGTGTCAAAACACTCCCTGCTATATTACTAGCTCTCTTAAAAGAAAAACAGCCACTGGGCACCTTTTACTCAATTAAATTATTTAAATTAATTAAATTAAAATTAATTTATTATGAAAAGAAGGCCACATAGGAGGTACAAAGCCAACAACAACCACAACAATGGGTATGTCATTCATCTGGCACATCTTATATTCTTTATTTGTAATTATTGTTTTATAATGTATTTTAATCTCTTTTTTAGTTTATTTTGTATTTTATTTTGTATTTAATTGCTGTAACCTGTCCAGGGAGCCATATGGCTAATGTGGCGGGTTAGAAACATAATAAATAAACCAATTTAATAAATAAACCAGTTTAATAAATAAGCTTAATGAAAATAGGCCACCTACCTAGAGGCAATACGGAACAGAAAGTGACTCAGACTACTTCCTGGTATGACAAGCCAGGAGGGCCAGTACACTTGATTAAATGATTGCTCAATCTAGCCCTACTTAAAACTAATTTTAAAAATAACAGCATGGGTTGAACAGAACAGGCTCCTGCAAAGAAGCATGTCCATCATGCAACAACGCTGTGGCAAAGCAATTGCTTTATCCAATCAAATGGAGTGAAACCGGTAAAAAATGTGGGAGAATTTTTTCAGCTCAGCTGTAGTCATGACATTGCAACTGATCTCACCTCAAACATGGTCTTTTCAGTAGCACCAAGCCACACATCTGGCCGAGGCTCATTAAATAGGATGGTGTAACTTGGTGTCCTGCAACAACAGGGGGTCGGGGCCAAAGGCTTTCTTGGCCCCACCCAACTCTATATTCCATGATTCCCTGAAGAGCTCTGCACGTGTGAATCCGCCATCAGCTTGCCACACATCTTGTCCCATGAGCCTGGGAAGCTGAGCACAAAGCGTTCCGCTCCCCTCTAACCTACACCTTGCTTTGCAAACAGTGGTGCTGCTCCCACCAAAGAAGAGACACCAGCCCTCCTCAAACCACCTCTGTGTGCCAGGACTGGCATTTCTGCTGTTGCTTTTCTTACATTTAAACCCTGCCTTCCTATGAAATCATTGCAGTGGTTCACAGTTGCGGTGTCCTGGTGGAGAGGGAGCTGTGTGGATTTGTTCCCTTTCAGCCTGGGTAGGAAGGACAAATCAGTATCATTACACCTGCAGGAAGATGCTTGGAGCAACTTGCCTTCCTTTAGTACATGGATGGGGAATGTGTGACCTTCCAGATCATAGAATCATAGAATAGTAGAGTTGGAAGGGACCATGAAGGCCATCGAGTCCAACCCCCTGCTGTTGCAGGACACCACATTACACCATCCCACTCAGATGGCTGTCCAGGTTCTTTTTGAATGTTTCTAGTGTGGGAGAGCCCACCAACTCTCTGGGCAGCTGGTTCCACTGTTGCATTGCTCTGACAGTGAGGAAGCTTTTCCTGATATCCAGCCTGAATCTGGGTTGTCGCAACTTGAGTTGATTATTCTGTGTCCTGCACTCTGGCGTGAGCAAGAAGAGATCTTGACCTTCCTCTTTGTGACAGCCTTCGAGGTACTTGTAAAGGGATATCATGTTGCAGAACCGTTTTAGTTTGTGCTGGCACTGAAACATGAATTGGGGCTTCTCAGCTTCTGTTTCAGGCATGCTGGGCCCAAGGGCCACGCTCCATTTTGAAGACGCTCCCTGGGACAAAAAGGGGGCAGAACCAGCAGCAAAAATGGTGGGCCAAAACAGCAAAACGTCCAGCTTATTTTTGCTTAAGGCTGACTTCCAGCATCTCAGGCAGAGGAGAGGCATTTTGACCATTTAGAGAGGGAGCTGGGAGGAATGTGCCATAGCTGGGGAACTGCTCCGTGGTCAGAGGGGAGGGATGGAGCCAGTAGGACACATGGCCACTGGGGAACCCTAGAAGGCCGGACTAAGACGCCAGGCAAGCCAAGTGTGGTCTGTGCGTCTGAAGTTCAACAGCCACCTTGCTTCAGCTAAGATGCTGCGTTGGAAGCTTGCACTGGTGCTTAACGTAAGCTCTCCGTCCCCTTCTCTTCTCTTCCAGCTCGTGCAGTGATGCTGTTTGCCCTTATTCCCATGCCAACCATCAGATCTTTGTTATCCAAACATGTAGGAGAATCATCCTATGGTAAGGAGCTAGTTTGAGGAGCTCAGTGTTCTTTAAGCACCCCCCCCAAAAAAAGTTGCTTGCTTTAAGGACGAGTTGCACTTCCTTGAGGGGGTGGGGGGGCATTTTTTGGAAGGCTGAGCAAATGCTGTGGGTGCTTTCACTAAAAGGACTGCCATGAGGGTGTGGGGGGAGCTTGCCTATTCACAAAATTGTAGAGGCGGCAAACTGCTGAGGCTGAGAGACATGAGGCTCAGGGGCTTTCTTGGGAATCAAAAGGGTGCCTGGAAGGGGAAATCCCACTTCCAGAGTCCACACTGGTTGCCTGAGGGTGCCAGTTTCTGACAGTGGGGAGACCTCCTGAAGGCATATGGTTGGCCAGTATTGGGAGTAGGACGCTGGGCTAAGTCCCCTAATCTAGCAGGAATTTTCTTATGTGCAGAAGAATAGGTAGGTTAATCTGAGTGAAATAATTATTATTCCTGGCACTTGTGCTGGGCAGAAGATGTTGAGAAGAGCCAGGACCTGCCTAGGCCAGCCTGCTTTCATACAAATGCCAGCCTGTGGGAAGCTGCCATGAGCAGTTCCCTCTGGTCCCAAAAACTCAAAACAGTGTTTTCAAAAGCGGTTCTTTTATTGTGGTTCCACAGATAAAGGAACAGTTCGCACTCTAAACAATCTTTGACCAAAGCTGAAAAAGTGAAGCCTCTGTTCATGTAAAGAGTTGAGTCCAAACTGGACGCTTTCCTTCCAGCCCTCCCTTTCAGTAATGCTTCTGGCCCCACCCTCAGGCTGGCTCGCCACCTCCATCTTGCATGAGGGCAAGATGGTGCACACAGCAAAGCCCCTCCAGTCAAGCGACTTGTTTCTTCTGCGTCCCCCACGCTGGGTCAGGGACTGGGTCTCACCCTGCTCCCCCTCCCCTCCTGAAAGCCCTTCCTGCCCTTCCAAAGCAGGCTGATTCCCTTCAGACGATGGAATGATTATTCCTGAGGAACCTTCCTGCATCTAGTTTTATGAGCAATTTTTGTAGGAAGTCCCTTGGTAACTTTTTCTTTTTCTCATTCTATGTTTCTCTTGCTCTCTTTTCTTTATCAATAAACAAAGCAAAAAACAAATCAAAACAAAACAGGGCTGATTCTCATGCTTGTCCTGAGAAACTTAAAGAAAAGTGAAAGACACGTCAAAGGCTTCCCCCACCCCACCGCTTGTTCAGAATACAGCGTCTCTCTGAACAATCTGCCACGTGGGAGAGACTTCCCCCACTCTTGGGGCCATTCTTGGGTTGAGTTGGGCTGGGCTGGGTTCCCCAGCAACTGGCGTGCAGAGGTGCCCTTTGTCAAGCACTGCAGATAACGCTTAGCCATTATGACCAGTAGCCAGTGATGGCGCGAACGTTCCAGAGGAAACTGTTGTTTTTACTGCAAGGATCATGTTATTCCTAAACCCAAAGGTGTTGCATTCAGTTCCCGCACCTGGATATTTCCTCTGCAAATTCAGCACCATCACTGCCTGACTCCTCGTGGGAAATAGAGCACTTCTTTCAGTATGCAGGTTTCCAGAACTGAACTGTGCTTGGTTGGCCCATTAACAGTGAGACAATGTTTGGGTCGCAAAAACCACACACTCTCAAAGCTGTTCAAGAAGTTGTTTCAGAGCTGAACATAAATACACACACAAACATTTTAATTTAACTTCTCTCCTAAATTCTGAATTCTGCCTCTCTCTCTATGTAACTGAGATGCAAAAGAGAGGGGAGATAAAGGCCCCAAATTATTTTGAGCACTTTCACCTTGGTCATTTGAGAAGAACAAAAACAGCAAGATAGCAGATTGTTCTTCCAAGTAATCCTGAATGCTCCGTATTGTGTTTTGCTTCCATTCCGGTTTCTAGGAAAGGTGTTTGTTCTGCTGCAGCTGTCGCTGGTGCTCACAGGTGCTGTGACATCGACAATCTATAATAAAATCTATCAGGGAACGCTTGACTGGTTCAGCGGGTTGTGCTTTCTGCTGTCGTGCAGCGTAGGCTGCCTAAGTATCATTCCCATCAGGTAAGTCAAACAAAAGGTCAACTGCTTCTTTCCAGACATTGTCCTGCCAGGTGGGGACTGCTTTTTCTCCACAAAAGAGCACAGCTTTTCACCTCCAATTCCATTCCAAGGTGCTGCACTGGTCTGCTCAGTTTTAGTCATAGCATTTAGGTATTTTATCATTATTTTTCACCTGTTGTTTTTGTAAGCTGCTTCAAAGAATTCTGCTTTAAAAGAAGATGAAATCAAAAGCTGGCCTATTTTAGTGGTTAGAGTTTTTTGGGCTGGGACTAGGAGAGCTGGCTTTACTTGACCTTCTGGCACAACACTCACGGGGGAAATTAGCACTGCACTGTTATGCTAGCAGGACACCTTTTCCATGAGCAGCTCAATAGAAACAGTGCTGCTCACTGCAGTGAGAGAGACCATGGCTGGGAAATCCGTGTGTCTGCTCAACCTGCCAAATGCTGCTGATGGGCAACCTCAAGACCATGGCTTCTCTCCCACCTTTAAACCAGATGTGGGTCAGACCGTTATCCAGGCAGAGGGTGCCTTCAAAGCGAGGACTGTACTTTGTAAAAGAGGGCACATGGCCATGCAGGGGTGGAGCACAAAAACAACCCAAGAGGGGCAGGTCTACTCAGTGGCTGCAGAAAGATAGCAGGGAGACAGGACAACAAAAATGAGAGGAAAAGTGAAAGGCATGGAGTATCCTCAAAGTGGGTTAAGACCTTCTACACTATGAAGTTTCTTTGCAGGGTCTTTATTACTTTCTCTTTGTTTTATGAGCCACCCTTTGTTCTGCTAGCTCTATTTATGTCAAAAAGTGTGTCAGCTTTGATTTCCAAGTGAGAGAGTTTGAAATGGAGAAGACGAATGCCTGTGAAAATGGCTGGTGGAACCACTGGCACAAATGGTGAACTGTGCATTCATTCACTCAATCTTTCTTCTCCCCACTGCAGCATCATAGCATATAAGCAGCGAGTATCATCCGGTTCGCAGGAGATTTTAACTGAATGAGAGCAGAAAGGGGCTGTCCTTTTTTCAGAAGCAGACGCATGGAATGGAAGCAATTCCACCATCCAGTGGCTCGATGGATCAGCTTGATGGATCAGAGGTCACTTCAGTGTTGAGGCTGTACTGCGAGAGATGCTGAACTTTTAGGAATTATCCTTACCATTGACAGGAGTTAAAAGGGAGAGGTGCCCAGACAACACGTGAGATTAGTATTTACAAGGAGCGGTTGCCAGTGCCTGCTCAAGTTTGCAGCCACTAGGTGGAAAACATAGGACGAAAAGAAAAGAAAACCGGCAAAACCTGTTTGCTCAATGGCAGCAGTGGAACAAAAGAGATGTACATACTACAGGAAGTATTTTCCAAACATTTCCAGCAGTCTAAGCCAGAGCCTACACACAAATCCTAAACTGAATCAACATCTTCACAAGTTCAACCCCCTCACAGAATGGCAGCTTATGAAGACTGCCATAAGAAGATTCCATTTCCTAAAGATACAGCAATCACCACCCACAGTTCAGGTTTCTAATCCCATCAATCAGATGGGTTGTTTCTGACGTCCCCTTTAAGTTATCCAGAATCCAGCGCTACAAGTAGTAAACCAGAATGGCATATAGTTTTCTGACAATGGATGTACCACATTTTGCTTTCAGAATTTTTTCCAATAGAATCTTTCAAACCTTTGATTTGCCTTTTTCCCATGGATGTATTTTGGTGAACTATCTAAAGTGATCTCTGAGATCTTGGGGTGGGGTCAGTGATGGGAAGCATTTAAGACAATATATAGGCTGAGATAGCACACATCAAGGCACAGTAGCTATTAATTTTTTTTAATGCATTTATCAGTCCAGCTCTTTCTTGAGGTAAAAGACACTAGCATCATAAATGTACCATTTTCTTGAGCAATATAAATTAGTTCACTCCCCCTCAAAAGTGCTCCAATTATATAGCAAACGCTCCACAATGTTTTTGCACACAGGCTTGTAAAAGGGTGAGCAGACCCTACTGGCACCTCAGTGAGGCACAATTCCCTGGGGAGGCACTTTGCAAGCCCCATAGTGCTCGGGGGAAGCCGGTATTCCCCGTACTAGGGCAACGCATAGCAGAACTTCCTGTGTGAATGCACCCTCACGGTGCAAGAAACCCAAACAAGAAAGCAAATGGATTTCCAAGTTTGGCTGTTAGGCAAAATGAAAGTAGCTGGGAGACAAAAAGAGAACCAAAGCAGGGAATAGGAACCTTCCTTTCATATCCACATCAGCTTCCAAAGTTAGCAACAAACCAACCAACCACAATCCACATGCATGTTCAGGCCGGGTGTCATGCTTGTGGTTTCAGTTGTGAGAATGAACCATCTAAAGATCCAAGTCTGCTTTGTGATTTTTATTCATTTCAGCCGTGTATTTTAGTTTAACCGCTGCCACCATCATTTCAGCTTCTAAATATTACATAGATGGGCAATGACTGATGACAAATAGAGATTCCGTATCGTGATGTGATCAGCCACATTTTCATTTCCACCAGCCAACGCTGCTTAGAAATGCACAAGCAAAACAAACCCTCACACACACATATACCTTTTTTACACACAGCTGTTCGACCAAAGAGAGGCAGTACTTGGCACAAGATAAACCATTTCCCTCCTTTCCATGTATCTGGCACAGCCCTGGCCACCCCCACCCCTCACCCATCCCTTGAATGCCCGGGCACACTCTTACACGCTTAGACTCCAGTGCCCGCCGTGCTGAACACTGTGCAAAAAAGGGAGATACACGTCAAGGCAGTAGAGATTTGTACATCTGGGAATGTGCGCCTTTAGCAGCTCACTGGCACACCCACTGCCACCTTCCTTGCTGCATAGACACTGATCCAGACCGGCCCTGGGAATCCTTTCATTCTATGACCCACAGCATGCTTTTCCCAAATCGAAATGCGAGAAAGTCTGAAGCAGGAGCAGCAACTCAAGGAGCAGCTTCTCAGCGATGCATTTGTGGAAGCGCGCACTCTTGCATCTCTTTTCAGACTTGAGCATGGGTCAGAGCTCAGCTGTCCTGAAACTACCTTAAGCAAAAAGAAAAGCTGCTACATGCAATGTATGTGCCTATCTCTGGCTGGGTTCAAACACAGTAACCTGCATTCAAGATCTAAGGATTTTTTGCTGTTGAACCATGAGTTGCTGCTCAAATGTGCCATCCAAACCCAGTTAACCGCAAACAATCCACAAAGGGAGTCCGTGGTTGGTTGCTGGCTTAAGAACGCTGGGTTGATCACCATGGTTTGCTAGCTCCACTCAGTTTGAAGAACACAATAGCCCATGTTTCAACAAGAACCCATTAAGCCAGGCTCACATGTTGTGACAAGCTAATGTGTGGCTTTTACCAGGCTTTTTTTGAGTGGCCGTGCCTGAAAGCCATCTGGGCTCAGCATGGACACTCTCCTTCCATCTGCCATTTTCTTCCTTCTCAGTCCTCCAGACAGTATCCCCAGAGGCACCACAGGGAAGGTGTTGCAATCATGAGCTGAACTGCAAAGAGGCCTCTGCTGCATCTGCACGGCTCACATCCTGAAGCACAGCTGAGGCGACAAGGAGCTGGCCAGGCGCCCTCCACTCCTACTCCGGGGCCCCACTTGAGCAGGACAGGGTGCCTGGTCCTCATTGAGGCAAAAGGGGGAAGAGCACTGCAGAAGGAGCAGGGCCGCTCCCTTGATTCCCACTCTGTCACTTGGCACGTGCCAGAGCGAAGTGCCTCTTGCTGCTACTTATGTCAGAAGGAGGGAAAAGAAGCCCCCAGGTGGCGGCAATGAGGGTCAGGTGGCACAGGTCCCCTTTCGCTCTCTGGCCTGCCAAAGAGGGAATGCAAAGCCAAGCAGCTGTTTGGGCCTGGCCTCGTGACCATGCCATGCTATGTTTCCCAGTTCAGAGGACACAATGTGCCATCGTTGTACCGAGAAACCAAATATTCCATGCCAAGATACCACAGTGGAGTTCAGACAGCAAGACAGCCCCCTCCCCCAGCAAAAGGTAAAAAACGCCATTGCTTATCCTGTCACGCGAGTCCGCCTATAATCCATCTCTGAGTGCAAGTGTATTTATTTCTTTAAAACTTTTATATGCCATCCCTTATGCATGGCATCTCGGGATGGCTCACCAATCATGTCACCCGAACCTAATTCTTCTCACACACCAACTGCTAGGGAATTTCAGCCAGGCAGGATCGAACTACATGCACACCTAAAAGCAGCTCAGCTGACAGACTCCTGCTAGGGAAGGGTGGCTCCATGGCAAAGCACCAGCACAGAATGCAGAAGGCTGCCGGTTCAGTCCTTGGCGTCTCCTGTTGAGGAGCAGGAAACTGAGTGATAGGAAAGCCCTGCAGGGCTGCCGGTCAGAGAAAAGAGAGTCAGACTGCCTGGTATGAGGCCACTGTCTATATGCTTCCTTTTCCCCACTTTGTGGGAGGATGCCTTCAGGATTATCCAGCAGTTTGCTTCCCACAGGGCAAGGGGAATGTACTGCCAGCATCCCGGCTGCCACTGCTCCTGACGCCTCTCACCCTCAGCACCAATCGCACTAACCATTTGGGTGCAAACAAGCATTTTCACAAACAAGTCGCCCAAGGGCCTCCCCCCTGCTTCCTTGCTTTAAAAAAAGAGAATGGGAAAAACCTGTGACCATCAGGGGTGCAGAAGATTTTATTTGCCATAAAAAGGAATATTCAGGTTAATATTCATTTGTATTGGAGCAAGAGGTACTTTAAAACCTCGTGTGTGAAATCGTTCAAGATTCTTGCACAAGCAGACTAAAATGGACATATTATCTGCCCCTATAGAATGCCTTTGGGATAAGAACTGGAACTGGGAAGGCAACGCACCTCCACATTCATTTGTGGACATTAAATGCAAGTTTAAATGACCACTTTAAGAGTACCGTGAGGACAATATGGGCTACCCAAAGCCAATTTTTCCCCAGTATCCAAATCCATGTTTGATAAAGGATAAACCACTATGCCAACAGCATGACTATTTTAATACTGACCTTAGCGTGTGTAAAAAATGGTTAGACATTTACATCATTACACATGCCTCAAGAAAAACACATACATATACATTTACAAAAATATTTGGCAAAAGCAACAGCATTTGTTTACTCTTTTCAGAAATGTTTCTCACTGTCAAAAGATCTTAGAATAAGAAAAGGACTCTCAAAAACCTGTAAGATCCAGCTAGAGGAACCATACACATAAAAACACTGGGTGGTACCAGTGAATGTATCATCAAGGAGAAAACAAAAACACATGAGTTACGGGATCAAAAACACTTGTTATATTGACAAGCTTAACACAAAATGTTGACGGTTCTTGCATAACCTGAAGCTGCATCATACAATTCAGAATCACGCATTCCCACAATGAGACGGTCCGGCCATCTTTAGAGTACCTTGCAATCATTATGTTTACCTATGAACAGGGCCTGTTCCACGCCTCTTGTGCATTGTGGGTTACACATGCGCTGCTATGCCTGTTAAATAGCTGGCACAGGTTGAACACTGTCAGTTTCCCTACTTTTCAAGGAAAGAAGGCCCAGACTCTGCAGCGATGAACAACCTGCTTGGGGAGGACAGGGCTCTGCCAGTGGGGCCAAGCAGCTATTTAACAGACCTTTTCACAGACTACCTCCAGTTCAAATTAGTGTGCGGTCTCAGTCATTCAAACTGGATGCATATGCAATAGAACAATGCACAGATTTCTTAAAATTTTATTTTGTTTGGCTTGAAGCAAGAATACTTTGCAGGTCACAATTGCAGCCTCTCTCTAAACCTTTGCATCTTCAGTCTAATAGGTTGCATCTTCCGTTCCAGCTGTGGAGCAAGGAAAGAACAGAGACTGCAAAATGAGCTGTGCTGCCTGCAGCACATTAAACCAAGCAGACAGGAGGAGGCTGAAGCCAAAAACCCAGGCTTTAGGGCCTGGAGGTTTACCAGGCACAAATCCAGAAGTAAATATAGCCAACATCACAATCTCAGGTTGAGTGGATCAATAACAGTACAATCAACTGAAGTACCATCTCATGAAGCTTAGTGAGTTCACCCTTTTCCTCTTGACATTGGAAACATGGGGAAAATTTAAGACAGACCATTCCTTCTTCAAGATTTTGATTAAGAGGTAACTTAAAGAAACCTTTGGAACACTTCTACCTACTGAATATAAAGTATGCTTGATTGTTTTCAGAAATGGGTTCTTCCTTCATCCACAGATTCCGCTTGGTTAATGCCTTCAATGCTATGCACTGGGGACCTTAACCATTCATTTCAGAGCCTATGGATTTGCCACAGTGAATACCCATGGGCCTAGGCCAAGCACAAATTAAGTTTAAGGAGGCCCAAAGGCCAAGTTTTGGGAAATACCTCTGGAGACAGCCAAACAGCAGAGTCCCTATTAGACACTAGTTCATACTCATACTTTGAAAGGCATTAAATAATACATTGGCCATTTTCATACATTGCTACATATGCTTCGTCCTGCAAGTTGACATGAATAGGCTTTTAATACCAACAATTACTTATGGGATCATTTCTTAAACTACTTGACATGAGAAAACAGCTCATTCTTCATCCCAAATGTGAGCCGAGAATAGTTGTACAGTTGAGTAAATAGTTGTACAGTTGAGTAAACTTAGCATTGTCTACTCCAAACATCGTAAGTTCCTTTTACAGAGGTTTTTAACATTCTTAAAACAGCAGCCCATACAACCTCAGTATAGCCTACAACCTGCTCCCTAAGGTAACTTAAGACAAATAGCGTGTGTGGGTGGTGGTTTGCCTAAAGGCACCTAGCAAAGTCATGGCTGGCTTGAAATCTGAACCAAACACTTGTCAATTCATAGCTTGGACAGTTCACCATTACAGGGTCTCACACAATTATGAAATGAAGCGGAGAAGTTCTCCTTAGTTCTCACGTTCTTCCCTCCATAGTTATCCAACGGAGGGGATACATTAAATAGTACAGAGCATGAACTATGAAGCAACTCTTTGCTCTGGTACTGCAAAGCAACATGTGAAATTTAGCCTGATCCAGGGAACTGACTTTGAGAAGCAGAGCAGTAATTTATTCCCGTGGGTATGCAGTACGGCAATCTCAGAAACCATTCTAAGCATCAGCTCCATTGGGAAGATTTTACAGAAAAACTGCAGATCGATCTTAGCAAATGCAAGTGAATGATGCTCAGGGGAAAATGGGGTTACACTTTGCAAAATCAGGTCTTTCTTGAAGCTTTTGGCACAGTAGATTTGAACCTATGTAGCTTGATTAGCTGGACTAAAAGGTGTCTTGAATAATTAAGCAACGTACTTCTTCACTATTCAAGGCAAGTCCTTACACAAGCTATGGGGAGAGACACCATCTGATGGCCAAAGCGGGCATTACAGGAAACAGACAGAGACTCCCATTTTTGTTTGCAAGAGTCCCTGCAGAGCAGCCTTCCCACTCCTGGACATCGCTCTTGTCAGCACCACCCAGTCAGGAACGTGAGGAGTTTTAGTCCAAAACATCTGAGTTGCTGAACCCTATCCTAGAGCAGCCTTCCCAGCAAGGGCCCTTCAGATTTCTGGCATGTGCTTTTCAGCATCCTTTGGACAGCCAAGCACGCTGCACGTTTTAATCCAAAACATCCAGAGGGGACCCAGCTGCAGAGGTATGTATGGCGAAGAGGAAAGGATGGGGGAAGAAGGGTCTCCTTTCTCTGCTTTCCCTCTTGTGGTATGAAGGCAAAAAGTTATATGAACCCTAATCTACCCCCTACTCCACACTGGGAAATCAGTTTTGGAGAAGCGGGGGTGAGCACAGCAGGAAGGAAAGGAGCAGCTATTTCTCTTGGTGCCTTTCCTTAGAAACTACTTTCCAGTAAAGCCTAACCTACTCTACACATATTTACATCTCTGACCCAATCAGTACAGTCCTCACATCTCCTGCATGACATTTAACATGGCTTTTAGAAATAGTATCTGTTGTGTTATCTGCATGAATTTCCTAAAAACAAAGTACTTTCCCCCACTCCTCAAAATAATTTATTTTCCTCCCAGAAAACCCCGAAGTACATTCTTCCCCCAATCACAGGTTCATTTAGGCAAATGACATCATCTGAAGGTCATACACTGGACATCCGGCATAACATATACGTCACTTGTCCAACATGCAGGCCTGCCAGAATTGTTGACAAATGCACAGAGGAAGATGCATGAAGAAATGTAGCTTGTTGATTCTTCATGAACTTGAGATTCAGAGGAGCCAGAAGCCACCCATGAAATTCAGGGTCAAACACATCACAGAGACAAATGGTCGTGGGTGAAAGGTGTGATGGATCTCCCCATACCAGCTTTTCATCCTCCTCAGTCAAATAGCATTTTGTTAAATTAGTGTACTGATTACTAAATGAAAAGAACCCAATTGTGGTGTATACAATAAAATTTAAAATTAAGGTTGCCTTTTACGCACTTTGCGTATCTGATGTTGTAGCACTTTAAGCATTCTAGCCTAAGTGGTAAACAGGACTTAACTGTAGCAAAGAATCAGACAATTGTACTAATAGAACAGTATTCATACCTTTGTTACTGTAAAATGTACAGCAAATTCTAGAGATGTAGCCATGCATGCTGAATTCAGAGGCTTACATGCATCTGCCACAAGGGTGACTGGATTGAGCCCTGTTCTATACATGTGAAACAAAAAAATTCTTGCATCTCCCTACATTCTCCAGTCAGCATTGCACCTTCAGTCTTGCAGCACCTTAAAGACTAATTAACTTATTCTGGAATAAGCTTTGCAAATGTGTCAGTCATTAAAATGCCAGTACTGTTCTATCTATGAAGCAAAAGTCCCACACTCATAAACATTTCCTTCAAGCAGTTGTTAAGCCAAGAAATTCTCTTAAGAAAAGCAGAGCAAATATGCTGAATTAGTAATCAATTTTAGGGGCACTTCTTCCTTATGAAGGTGCAACAACCAAATGCCAAAAAAGAAGTTAAACCGAAGATATGGAGTTGGAGAGAACAGAAGAAGGAAGGTACATGTATGCTTCAATGTTAAGTTCTTAAGTTTGAAGTTAAAGAGCAATTAATTACATTGAAAACCCTCAAATGTGGCATCAAGAGCTTCTTTCAGTGATGGTTAATAAGAAATGTAAAATCGCTATATTCGTAAATGGTATCTGCCTTTTTAATTACCCCCTCCCCAAAAATGTTCAAGACGATTTTCACAGCAATAAGTCAGTACTATCATGAATGATGTTTGACATAAATTTGGTCACCAGGCGATAAACCTTTTCCTATGGCAAACACACCAGCAATTCTAGAACAGAAATGAAGCTTATCTGATTTTTCCTCCTTTTTAAAGGAAAAAAGACTACAAACTTTCAGACACAAACACAGACTTCCCCACCCATGCCATTCCCAAAAAATGGCCAGCAAGAACGTATAACAATATGGACTATACACCATTCCAGCAGGTCTGATTAGAAAGATGAGCATTCTAAAACAAATTAGCATGTTCTGTCTAGACTGTACCAGCTCCTGCCTTCCTCAAGCCTCACACAACAAGCAGGGGCTAATTCAAAGACACTTTACAGATGCCAGTAGGACCTTCTAGCAGCCATTTCCCCTTTCTAATGTGAAGGAGCAAGGAGAACCAAGAGGTTTTCAGCATTCCATGGTCAGCCACCCCTTACCTGACTCACAAGGAAAAGGGAGGACAATAAACATGTCATGTTTGCAACTTGCATTCAAGAGATGGGTTTATTATTCTTATTCTTATTATTAATAATATTTTAGTGTTCCATTCATCAATTTCATTCAATATAAAGTGGTCCAAGAGAAGAAAGAGTCCCTGCATTTCCTGTTGTTAGCCAGAATAGGAGTGTTCAAGGCCAACTCAGACAGTTCAATAAAAAGCTGATGGAAAAAACATATGGTTCCAAAGTTTCAGAGTTGAGCAGTCCCAAGTTTCAGCACAGGTAGTGTTCCTCCAGGTGGGAAAAGTCTTTCACCAAGTCGTGCATAGAGTATCTTCAGTACGCTTAGCCGTAGTGGTACTGTGTGCTTGGGTCAAAGGTCCACGGTGCAGGGAAAGTTGGGTAGGGGAAGATGTGACTTCTTATTTGGTCTCGGGCTTATCTTGCAGCAGTGGTATAAGAGACTCCCACGCCGTAAGGCACTATTTAAACCAAAGACACAGATATCGCAATCAACAAACCGCTCAGTCCTGTAATTGAGACCAGACCCCAGGCGGCCCTAAAATTGCAAGAGGTGAGTTCAAATGTCTGATCAGCACAATAGCTCTCAGTTCCATTCAACTAAACACAATCATGTAAGCGTGTCTTACACATACAGGACTCTTCACTCTGTTTGGAGAATGCGCAGTTTGCACCTCACAAGTGAGATTCAGTCACACATGGAGTTGGGCATCTGCTGATGAACTGTCTTCCAGATAAAGATCAGGAGCAACCTTCCCCAGGACATTTCCACAGCCTTGTAAATGACTTGGCCTTCAGCTTCCATCAGCCTCAGCCCACGTGACCAGTGGACAAGAATTTCTGGGAGCTGTTGCCCCAAACATCTGAGAACACCAAAAGCTTTTCACAGGCCTTAATTGACTAATGGAAGCTTTTTCCCCCCCAAAGACATTTTCACGCAGTCAGGCAGAATGACCAAGTATCTGCCAAGTAAAAGCAGTTTAAAAACCCAAAGAAGACGTATTTTAAAAAAAATACCTCATCAACCCAAAGACTATGTGCTTTATTTGCAACATGTCTAAAGACTTGCTCTTTAAAGAAAAGCAAGCCAGTCAGAATTGAGCTCGAGAAGGCTGCAACTACTCTGACCTGGAGAACTGCAGATTATCAAGGTGGAGACAAAAACCTCAGAGCTGCTAGCCCAGGACTCATGCAGTTCCCTCAGCCGAGCAGCACTTCACTTCTTGGTTCATCTGTGAACCAGCCCCTTTGCATTTGCCACCACTGTGGCCACACGGCTTGCTAATGGCTTGCTAATGATGTATAAAAAGCGCCCAGGTGCAGTACTTCTAACCCAGATGTCCGGGCTTTGCCCATGCCCTGAATCTAGCATGAATCAGTTCTAGGAAAATTTTCCATTTGCTTGGTTCTTAAGCTATTACTGCTGGAGCCGATACCAGATGCTATGTCTTTGTAGAAGCATTGGAAAGCTGCAACCTTGAAAGCAAGCAAGCGTCAAACCTACTCGGAGAGAAAAGGACACGGCTTGTTTCTGTCAATATAGTTGCCTCGCTGAACGAGTCAGAGCCAACCCAGGGCTGCCGGGCCTTTCTCTACCACTGCTGGTGCCCCCATGAGCTCCACTACTGAGGAATGCATAATGCTCCGTAAGTTCCCGTTCTCAGTAATGGGAAACATGTGTCTTCCCCATGCTGTCGGATTGCACCTTTCGTTGCCCCAGTGACTGGGTATGTACACTGTCTGGGGCTGATGGAAGCTGCGGTGCAGCAAACTCTGGAGGGGACGGTTCTCCATCCCTGCCTAAGCTCTTCCCAGCAGCTGTGCCAATATCTCTGGGCAACCTGCAGCAGGGGGCGCTCTTCCCGGCTTACCAAAGCAGCTTTCACCTACTAGGGCAGCTGCCAGCAGCCACAGGACTAATAAAGAGCTACAGTTATAAGTGGTTTGGGGTAAATAAGAACTATAGCAATTCTACAGCATTCTCTACCATGTTCAAGCTACAGTAAGTTAAATTTGAGCAAGCTGGTCACTAAATTCCGCTCCTTTGCTACCCTACATTCAGTGAGAGCCTTTAAGATTTACCTTCTCGTAATATTGGATGTTGTTATCTGCCATTCCCATCAGTAGCTGCCGAAAGTCTTGCCGCTTATTGCTCTGCCATCTGTCCATATCTGCTTTGAGGTCTGCATTGAAGCACTCTACTCGGTCTTGACACTTCTCAACATCTGTGGGCACCTGGAGACAAAGAAACCACTCAGCACTGGCGCAGAAATGAGCTATATCTTCTCGGCAAATGGACAATGACTGATTGGAAACGGAAAATTTTCCCCTTGTTGGAAAGACTTGTCTATGAATACACACCATTTGGATCTATCATCATCCTCTGTTTGGTATCGACCCATTCTACTGAACGACTGACCAGTGATGGAATGTGCTTAAAATCTGAGTCGTCACCTAATGTTAGCAGTTATCCAGTAGTCAAATGCTAAGTACAAATGAGAGCCTCTTACTCCAAGGCCATTTCTCTCTCTCAGCTACTGAGCCATCAGGAGAACCTGAGGTAAGATTAGGGTAGACAAAGCAGCAAATTGGATCTGGTGTTGGATCTGGACCAAGGTTCCCTGGATTCATATTCTCCAAAAGTTTATGAAACTGACTGGCTGGCCCATCTATCTTCCAGCTTCATAGGACTGTTAAATGAAAATAATGGAGTCATGCTTGCATAATGTCCTAAAGAGATTGCTAACATGCTGCTAGGAATATTTACTCTTGTTTGTATCCCAGTCCAGTGGAACTTAGTCCTGGAAGCAAGCTGCCAAAGGGCCACCATCCCTATTTACTGTTCTAAAAAGATGGAGAGCTTGATACTTTAGACTAGTGGTTCCCAAACTGTGTTCCACAGGTTCCGCAAAAGACTGGTAGGGGTCCCACAAAAATCAAATTTAAAACGGAATTTAAAATGAAACCACATGAGGCCAACTATTTGATTTTCAGTTGGCTTCCAAGCAGCAAGCAAGGAAATGCATCACATCATTTGGTTCCTACAACTCGATTGTGCAGGATTGGGAATAAGTGAAAGAATTCATTTGGGATATCATCATATAATCACTTTATTCAGTCATTGTATCTTAAATGTTTTTCTCTTTATTTCCAAACCTACTATGTTATGCAAAGCACTCAGGAAACAGGAGCAGATGAAAGAACGTTGTATGTTCACAATGCCGCATGCAGGTGGATCCTACAGAACTGTAGCAAAATGAAAAGCACTGAAGACAACGGGATAAATTAGCATGCAAAACCAGAGTGCTCTCTCCCACCTCCAACAGCTACCCCCAAAATCCTAACCTTTGGGCGCTCTTCCCTTTTCAGGACCACAGCTTCCAGTTTGGCTTCATATTCTGCTTGAACTTGATCTCGTTTCTTCAGTACATTCTAAGGAACAGAAATCGGATGCTTCAGTTAGGGAAGACACTTCCAGTTCCCCGTTCTGCTACCGATAAATGACTGCTTTTGCAACCCTTTGCAGGTACTTCCTATGCAGTCCCATCAAGCCCGATGCAAACCTGTGCCACCTTGGGTAGGCAGAAAACGTCCAGTGAATGGAGAGGCGACCACACTGTCTTCTTGCACTGGACCGCGTGCCCATAAATGCCATACGCAGCTCTCAGAGGTTGCTGGGGCAGCCCGCTGCAAGGTGCCCACTCACCCAGAAGCCCCCTCTCTCCTGCTACCACAACTGAGCTGAAGAGTTTTCATGAGGATGTCTCTCTTCACTAAATCCAGAATAGTAGTTCCACCATGGGAAGGACACAACCCGTGGAGCAGGACTGGACTTCCCTGTTATTTCCTCCCCCAGACGCGTGGCACAGGTGACCCCTATCTGCAAGTATAAAGGTTCAAGCACAACTTCTGATGACAGCAGGAAATACTATTTAATTTGCATGTCCCCCAAACAAAGTGTTTTTCCTTGGAAAATCTATGGCGTTCTTTTCCAAGATGTTCTTAAAGGGGGTTAAAATGGCTGGTGTTCACCCTCAGGTTTGGTACCTGTTGCAAAACTCTGAAAATACAGGGTTAAACAGATCCAGCAAGCAAGATGTAACCAAACAACATAGATGTAACTCCCTGTCTACAGCAGTGGTAGCAACCCCTGAAGCACACAATCCCATATTCAGAGGCACAAGGGCAGGCGATTTCTTGACAAATGTGCTAAATTTGCTACCCACTTACAAACAGCTCCCTCACTCAATTATAATTCACTGGCAGTAAAATCCCCTGAAAATATTTATACAAGGACAGCTGGTGGTCGCCCTTTTAAGAAGTATCCTTCATTTAGAAGAAGTAACTTGCCGACTAATTCACAAAGATCGTGGGATGACAGCCCACAAAATGAACACGTGGCAGAGGCTTTGTAGTTGTGGAGAAGTTACTGAGAGAGAAAGCGGAACAGCTACTTTATGTGAGGGGCGAGGCACTGGCATTCTGCGCCCAAAACAGAACTCCTTCGGGTATTCCCACATTAAGCCTACTGTCCACCTTCAAAGGCTGGTTCGTTGACGCTAAGAACAGCTTTTAAGGTTGTTTCAAGTTCCAGCCAGATGCACAACAGTAGCAAATTACATTTTTAGTGGTTCTGTGTAGAATGTTATGCTGGCACCTTGCGCAAGCCCAGAGCTGTGTGCCTCAGCTGGCCCCGCTGCACCAAATCCTGCAGTCATCTCAGCTGGACTCCCAGCCTGCCTACTGGTTTCATGAGGATTCATGAAGATCGGCATCTCTGCATCTGATGAGACAACCGCTGCCATAAGGTGTGGAACCTGGACCACGCTCCCTTTCGGCAACTACAGGGCAGAACACTGGGAGGCCATCTGGAAGACATTCACATCACAGCCAACTATGTGGCGCTCTTCCCTCTAGTCATTATTAGGTACGAGTATGTTGAATTCTAATGAAATAGCTGCCGGTTAAAAAGAAGTTGGCTTGTAGAATCTATTGGGAACCATTTAAGAGATGAATCATTAATAGCAAAATGAGGGGTCTGGAACTAGCAAAGCCCCATTCATGTACAACTCAGCACAAAGACCTGGGAAATATCAGATGGTTGTTCCCAAGCAAATAGGAGAGGCAGGGGGATTTAAAAAGTTCTTTTAGCACTGCCATCTGGAATTCCAGTTCAACATCCCCTCCCACCAATGCACAGGCAGTTCATTTCAGTTCTGCACCCCACCCCACCCCACCCATTGTCAGGCATGCAAGATAACTGCTTCCGAGGTCTGATAACGCAGAGCTACATGTACAGACTAAAATATCTACCACTCTTCTCAAAGTGAGCTTCTAAATAAAAGCAGAAATGCTGATTTATTATCCATTCTACCATTAGAGGGTAAGCTGTTTATGCTAAAGTCACTTTTCCATTGGTTTACACCTTAAATGCTTTTTCAGCACTCCCTAGTTTCAATGCATCCTGCACGATAAGTTTAAGTGGTTGAAATGTTCTCTGTCTAAACAGAAGGCAGCTGGGTTTACATTTTTGGGCTAAAGACTTTGAAGTCAGTCCTCACAGTGAAGGAAAGAAAACTGGAAATGCGGCCTGATAGCAAACGCTTTGCCTGCCTCGCCCAGGATCTTGGTGGGGGCTTCCTGGGGTCTCAGGCTGAGGGGTGTGTAACCACTCTGGAGTTTACTCCCAATGTTTAAGGAACTATCCATGGAGGAAAGGCTATTTTTTCTTGTGGGGGGGGGGGTTGTTCAGCACCTTGGGTAGCTCCTTTAAAGTTCAGACTAACCACTGGAGTGGCTATATGGCCACAGTGACAGAGAAGCAACCAGCCCCAACATCCACCCAGCTTTTTTTGTTTTATCGGAGACGAGGGAGACTGAGCCAGCATGCCAAGCGTGAGCTCTGCCTATGGGCAGTGGTTCTTTTGAAAGAGCTGCAGCAGGCAGTTCTACTGAGGCTGCTGCTGTCCCTTTAAACAGCAGTTGGAGTGCATTAGTAACTTCCACCTATCCACAAAGAGGAGCTTTGCAGAAATGTATTGCTGCATGTGACAATAATACACCACATTCCAACAGTGTTCTGAAACCAACGTATGTTATTTTTTTTAAGGGGGGGGAAAGTCAGCCTACAACCAGAGGATTTCTACAAAGGCACTCAAGTGTGCTGCAATTTCTTAAGTGACAGGGGAGCAGACGGGTCCGCCATCTCAGCACGCTCCGAAGCTACTCTAGCAGGAGCAGTTATCAATATTTAACCCTACTCCATTTACCTGCTATCCAAACACTCCACTGGGAATGCTTTGCAGGAACTCTGCCCCACACGTCCCCTCTCACGACAACAGTTCCTACTCCTCTGCTTTCTTATTTTAATTTAATAGCAAGTCAGCATGAAAATAACACAGAACGGGTTCCCCCTTGGCCTTCTCGCAGTTTACAGATCATTACTGGAGAATTAAGAAATGAATGTGGGCGAGCCTGCTGGGCTGCAGCCATATGTGAAGTTGGAGTGGCGCTGAAGGTGGCGGCACTGTGGCAAAAGCACTGCGGCACAGACACGAGGCGAGGGCCTGCGACCAAGCATGAAGGAGGTGCTCCTCTTCACAGCAAGCCAGCCACAAGCTCTGTGAACACCACACTGTCTTCTGGTGTTGAGGCTAGCCACAAACTCAGACATCCTTCTTGCGTAAGGGCTACAAAACTTGCCTTAGATGCATTAAAATTCCACAGGAAGCTTAAGCTGCAAGGCTTACTGCATACTGATCTGTTGTGTGGCCAGCAACCTACGCACAGCTATACTTTGAAAACAATGATTAAGAAATATATATTTATGTGCATGTAAATATGCACACTCATACAAGCAGATACACATGGTATGCTAGAAAAGCCAGCTGTCAACCACAGAGTAGCAACTGCCACTAGCCACTTTGGAGAACCTGGAAGTGGAACATGTACTCCATGCACTTGCAAGAAAAAAAAGAGCAGACCTTCTGCCAGTTCACCAACCCTAATCCCATCCACTCTCTCAGTATTGCTTACACTGAACTTCTTCATGGTTGAAGGATTCCATTCAAGCAGGGTTGAAAAAAAATCACCTTATGAAACGTTTTCAGATCCTGAGTTACAGTGACTCCTAGTGAGCCTTAAATATAATTTAAGCTTAACATAGTACGAGAAGAGGAAAGGAGAATTTGCTTCAGGAAGAAAGCACACATTCCTGAGAATAGCTCTAACTCTGCTAATCACAGCCGGCAGGAAGCAAGAGTTATAAGTGCATCAGTTTTCATGCATCAGAACTGTTCTCTTTTCACAGGAATGCACCATTTTTAGAACTATTTATGCCAGCATGACAGATGGCATACTCAGACTACCAAAAGCATTCTTGAAGAGGCTAAGGGGGAGGGGGTTGTACATGAAATACTTCAAATATTGTAGGAATCAGAGAGTTTTCTTTGCAAAGCAAGAAGCTTAAGCAGTTCCTACAGCCCTAAAAACCACTTCCAGAAAATGATGCTTACTTGGAAAAGTGTTTAATAAAAGTAACCAAGCCTCAGACAGGTTCCACTTTACCTTCATGGACTCTGAATAGAGGATATATTCTCTCAGAACAGGCAAGAAGTCCTCTGTCATGTCTTCAGTCAATTCTTCAAGCGCTGTACAACAGTTCCCAACACAGGCAGAGACACCCTCAAGCGGCTCGGTCAGTTCTCTTTCTAAGCCACTCCAGGTTGAGTAAATAGGTCCATACTCTCGGAGTTCCACCAGGTATTCTGCAAGAGATCCACTGTGTGAAAAGGAAGGCTTGGAAATACCAATTTCTGGGTTTCAAGAAGGCACCAGATTTTTCTTTAAAGGTGAGAAAAATCTAATGGTTGGCAAGATTTTGTTCCAGAGAGCATGTGTTGCAACCTGGGAAGGAAGCTCCAAAAGTTTTGGAGGAAGGCATGCTTGTAAGATCTATAGTAGTGTGAAATGGAGGGAAAGAGTGTGAAGCAAGTGTATGGGAAATTAATTTGGAATGTCACTCAATGGGTTGGATCCAGATGAGCCCAAACTCCCCACCATAGCCATGGCCACCCCTTAGGCAGCCTCTTCAGCTCCCTGAAAATGCTCCAGAAAAGGTCAAGGATTTTGTTGAACAGAATGAGCTCTTGTGCAGGGATAAAGGAAGACAATACCTGGAACATTAAGCTGAGGCGCCTTCTGTGATAGGAGTCCTGCAGAGGAAGCCAATCCGAGATCTAACCCATTTTCCAAGACCATTAGAAATCCTTTGACACAGCTCCATGCACAATATTGCCGCATCCAAGGGACGATGGATGGAAACCATTCACTACTCCTTACTCCAGAAACTCACCTACTTCCTCCTTGATTATCCGTTGTGCTATTCTATCAATGGTTCCAAGCTTCAGAGAAAATGTATCGAGATAGTCACCAATGGCTGCAAACTCCAGCGGTCGACTTCTTAGCTTATAACTGCCTGTGACATACTTTACTGATTCTCCCATCTTCGAAAGCAAGGCCATTCCTTGCTTTTTATAAGCATTCAGATCCTGGTGGTAACAGACAGGTTCATTAGCTTTTAGCTCTCTTCAACTTAGGCCACCTAAAATATATTTGTTCAGCAATAAACTCAAAGGTACAGAGCCACTGCATTTCTCATCTACAACTCATTAATGTCCCTTCATTTTAAAAGTTTTGATTCAGGCTTTCAGCATGCATATTATGCCAAAAATTATGCTTTAATGTATGAGTAGACTAATATAATGCAAATTAATCCACACAAAATCCTAAGCAACATTGTTAAAACAATGAACGTGTCAGACATATGCAACAGCTAATTTAAACTATTCATGGAAATTTCTGTTTGGAGTTTTTTTGCAACTGAAGGTTAAGATGTTCCATCTCCACTGTTCTGAACTCCATAAAGATTCATGGGTATAAAACACTAATTTGGTAAAATTTCTATTTAAGCCAGGGCGCGGAGGCGGGGGGGGGGGCTATTCAATAGCTTAGCATCTAGACTCACTCAGTGATTTCTACAGGAATCTGTACTGTATTACTCTTAAGATTTCCTTAGTCTGATCCGAAGAACGATGTGGTCCAACGCCATGCCCTCAACAAGAAGCCCCAGCAAGCTGCTGCCAATAAATTTAGCAAGGTAAGAGAGACTAAAGTACATTGCCTGGGGCATGCGAGTCAATATTACAGCTATTTGTTGCTATCAGACTATAATCCTACTATTACATACAGTGCCACTAAATTTTTTGGAGCTGCGATTAACACCCGGGAAAAGTTGTTGAACTGCAGCAATTTCTAATTTGGAGCATGAGAGATGCTATACTCCATGGCCCATTATGATGGATCCTATAATAGAGTTGTTAAACTATTTAAATAAATATTTCTTAAGGGATTATATAGCAACTCAATAAGGTCAGGTTGCTTGGAGACTACTTGATTGATATTTTCTGTTTTATTTTTATCCCTAACTTTACCATCATTTTAATGTTGAGTAAATAATTGTAGTATTTAATATATTTAAATGCTATGTTGCTTATGCTGAGGGTGAAGTGACTTCAGGAGTTCTGTTTTATACTGGTCTGTGACCGTAATGAAGGATTTGATTTGATTTAAGGTACATTGTGGAAATTGCATTCTCCCATTAGTAGTAAACACCGTGGAGATCTTCATGCTTTCCAAAATAAAAAAGACAGACTGCACAATGGGCCATTCTACATGAAGACATTCCTTAGCCACATCATAACTTTGTGCATGTTCTGCAAGAAATGTACTGGTAGCCCAGCATATCAAGTGGCTTCCAGAATCCCATTTTAATTTGCTATATGGTAAGAATCACCCTTCAGCAATTAGAATGAGCACATGGCAGACAAGGACAGGAATTTATATTTTGTAATGAAATAAGCCTGAAGCCAAAAACCATGAAGCTGGCTCTGCATTATGTGCTAAGAATGGTGGAAGACAACAAGGAGATGCAACACAATTCCAATGACTTCTCTGTCACAAGAGGTTGTGATGGCCACCGATGTAGATGGTGTTAGATATATTCAGGGAGGATAAAACTACTAGCCGTGAGGTTTTTATGAAACCTCAGGCAGGCATCTTGCAGGAAAAAGGATTAGATAGGATCCAGTAGGATCCAGTATGGCAACTTGTTCAAAGTAGGATTTCCACTTTCTATTTTCACTATGGATAGTTCGGCCTATGTCTTTGCACAAAGTAACCTTGCAAGTTTCCAACTGACCTGAACTTCAACTAAGTTCTAATGTGCTCTGCTAAAGCATATCTAAAAGAGTATAAACGTCATTGAATACCAGCACCTAAGGTTACTGTTTAAGGAAAGTGGTAATTTAGTTAAATTAGCTGTACTGCTAAAAACATACTTGCATTGTCTTCAATAATGCAACATCCTTTTCCAATGAAAAGAAGCTGCTTCCAAATATGTCATTCAGAAAGCTACTTACTTTGGCAGTAAGAAACACGTGGAAGTGTTCGTTAAAAGAAAGCACGGGATGGTCAGCGATCCTCTTCAAAAATTTATCTAAGGCTCTCCTCCTTGTCTCAACAAATTCTTCTGAAAAGCGGTCAACCACTCCTTTTACAACAAATTTCTCTGGAAGTGGCTGGAGAGAATTGGGGAAGAAGACAGTCACAAGCTATCAACATGCACATTCTTAGCTGGAGAGATAAGCAGCCAAAGAAGAGTGGCACGAGATATAAACAAGGATCTGTTTCAAATGAACATTTACCGGGGCAGTGCAGGTGGTTAAAATGTACAAGTTATGATGGCAGCATGCTAACATATGAAAAAAAATTAATGGAAATAAAAGCGCAAATGCTTTTGTCATAACCTTTACCCTCTTTAGGAGTTATAATATTTATTTTACCTTTTTCTACTGCATCCATTCTTTCACACATTCGTTCATTCGTTCTATTGTATTCATTCTTTTACACATGTCAACTCTGCATTATGTGTAAAAGGGTTGTTGAATCATACATTGTAATTACATGCAAAACCTGCACTATGATTTAACAAACCATGGGTTCTCACCCTGGATTGTTTGTGGTTAACAACCTGCACTTAAACCATAGTGTAGTTTATCACATGTTATGACAACCCAAAATTTAATTACTCAATCCATAGTCTGGGTTGTTTTTATGTGTGAATTAGGCTTTTTTATGGGAAACCAAACTGACAAGCATAACTTCATTCATATGAGAATGTAACATTTGTTAAAACTCTCTTCCAACAGTGATAGCAGTTGAATGAGAGATTATTCTTCACAAATAGGGAGCTTATGGAGAAGCTGTATTATATTGGGAGCATCTTCATTAAGCTCAGCATAATTTAGCATAGGTACAGAGGGGACTCATTCAGGACCCTGCTTGGCCATGGAAGGTCTTTGAAGATCTGGATTAGCGCCTTGTGCCTGCTTTTGAGTAAAACTAGAAGAGACGTGGCTTCTAGATGTGGATTTATGGCAACATCTGTTCTGGCCTCAAGAAACTGAGGAAGAACAAAAGCAAAATAGTTAAAGAACATCTGGCAACAACCGATAGAAGGAATCTCTCTATCCATGAACGTTAATGTTTTGTCTAAGTCAGATTGCTTAAAAACATCAAGTTTAGAGAATTCAGAGTTGACATTTCCATTTCACAATAGTCAACACAAGTTACAAAAACAAAGAAAATGTCTGTAACGGTATTTTGGCTGTTTGGATATATACCAAGAGTAAACAGCACAACAAAATGCTACTGGCCATTAAGTTTCATGATCTGAAAAAGCATGTGACTTGCACTTTTATGTCAGGAAATAAAGTTAAACAACACATCTTCCAGCCTTTGAACAGAAGTAGCATACTTTTACTCATTTACTGAAAACTTTTTTTTCAGTTTTACAATTGTAACACTTTGCCAATTTCTGAGATTTTTGGAGTGGCTTCACATCATTTTTGAAGTTCACCATGATTTTAGGTTCACCATGATTTTAACTTAAATTGGTCATGTTTGCTCATGTTTTCTACCATTTACGTAGAAGCTGGACACAACCCGACAAGCCCAAAATAGCTAAACATGGCCCAGTGCTGCTCTGTAGAAGCATAAAGACACTCCTCTCCAGCACACATATACTGAGTGTTGGGCCAGCTGGACCATTGACTGATAGTTTAGATTGCAAGCCTACAGGGAGAACCACTTTTTCCCTTTCTTTGATTTAAGTACAGCTCCTACTTAATGTAGATATTCTAGAAATAAATATCAAAACACTAAGAGAGAACAGCTAACTCTGAAGATGGTTGGGGTCAATATTTCTGTGAGTTGCCACATCCCGCAAGTATTCCCTGAACACGCATTCTTAAAAAATTCATTTGATTTTTAGCAGTAGTAATTTTCAGTCCTCCACAACATCCCAGCAGGCATCAAACACTTCAGGGAAGGTCATGTGGCACATTTCATTCAAAATTAAAATTGAACAGTAAACAACTTGGCGATCACTGCAGATTAAGTCTGTACTTCTAAAATCTAATAGCCACGTTCATTTTGTAACTTATTTTACAAAAGGGAGACTGCTCTTAGATGCCTCTGTTTGGCATATAAAAATGAAGCATCTACATCCTCAAAACTAACTAGACAACACTCTTTCTAGGTCAAGGATCCTCTGTGCATGCTCAGCTTCGGGGGACCCAAGGAGATTCTGGAGTGTAAGCATGCTTCTGCATTGATCTATGCTGTATGGCGGCTAACAGAAACTAACATAGGCAAGCAGCTAAACTACAAGCCTACTATACTGAACTATAACACCAACACAAACATAGTATGACACAGGATTGTTTTGGGATGGTTTTGTAGGACAGAATTATTGAATCAAGCTCTGCATTTTTACACACCTTGAACCCATTACTGCTGTAAAACCAGAAGATGTGTGCTTTTCAAAACAGAAGAGTTAAATGTTCAACAACTAGTGGTCCTGGCTTACTACCTACAGGAATAAGATGAGTCGGTTGAGATTCCTCCAGTTTACTCCTGAGCCAGTCAAAATCCTGGTATCTTCGGCGCAATGAATACTCTGGCAAGCCAAATTCTGCCCGGGTGGTCTGGGAAAAAAAGATTAAAAAGAGGGACAAGAGCAAGAGATATCAGAATAAGTCAAAAGAGCACTTATTTACACTCATGCACCTAGATCTACAAATCATACTACAAGCTGAAAGATTCAGGACATAGCGGAAGGGAAATTTTCAAAGCGAGTTTTCATGTCATGCTGCAACTTGCTTCAAAGAATGATGACACATCCACTTTATTAATATTTATCTGTGTCATACCAGTTTAACTGCTGCAGCTTCTCTCTTCTCAAGATGAGGAAACTGCTGTACAGCCCATGTCTACAGCCCATGACTTTTCTCCAAATAAGCCAAGAAAATTGAAAAACTTAAAACAGGAATCACTGGAGAGATACTAAAAATGTATGTACACAAAAGACAAACAAAATTCCTAAATCAGGAAAATATCCTAAGCCAGCAACCCACAGCAAGTATTAAGTCTTTAACTACAAAGTACTGAAAAGTTTTAATAAAGTGGTTTACTCAAGTAATTCCTCCCCCCAGGGGACCCTGAAAACTATGACTATAGCTAAAGATTTTATAAAATTCTTAAACCTGGGTTGGACATGATGAAATCAATGAGTCTTGTTAGACATTACAAACTTAAGTCTTTTGACTGAAATGGGTCTCCCCTAAATGTGGTGGCACAACAAGAGCGTACCACACAATCCAACCTACCTATCAGCTAGTTCACAAATGCAAGCACAGCACTCACTCTGGTTCATACATAACAATAACCCAGGATTTAAACAACCCGCACCGAGAATGGGTGTGCTGCCTCCTGCACACCTGCCACTTCTGCCTTTAAAGAACAATCTGCAGTCAGCTCATGGGTTGATAGTCTGGCGTTCAAACCAGATACCTTGTGTCTGTGGGTTAAACAACCCCAAGTGAGCCTAATATTGGTTCTCACGTCAACTTGGGGTTGTTTAAGGGACATTCTTCACAGTAACTTGTAAACATGTAGAATGTATGTGATACAGACAACAGGAAAATCATGAATGATTCTAACTACTAAACTGGAATAGAAAGAACCTGAATCAGAATGGAGGAGTAACAGCGTCCAGCTAAAAGTCACAATGTATAGAAGCAAACTGTGTTGCAGTACCTTCGTTGTGACCATGTACGTGATGTAAGTCTCCATTGTACAGACATGCTTTTTTGGATCATCAACAGTGACAAAGAGGTCTCTCATCTCCCCATCCAAGTCATCATCCAATTGCAGTCTGTTAAGAAGTGAGGAGGACGAGGCTGGGCTCGATGTATCCACTGGAGTACCATTGGGCAAACTGAGATCCTAGACAAAGCAACATGGCCAGGTGTGGAGAAGGAGGAAAGGAAGAGAAGGGGAAAGAAGAGTCATTTACTGAGTTTTAAAGCATCACCCAAACAAATTGATTCACTCAGAGGGACAAAATCCAATTAATTTTATGGAACCTACAAACATGATTGGCAATTTATATAGCTCTGCTGTCCCCAGTCTGATGCCCTCCAGAAACTTTGGATGACCTCTCTCAGCATTCTTGACCACTGGCCATACTGATGGAGGATGATAGGAAAAGGAGACCAAAACATCTGGATAATGGCAGTTTTGAGGAAGGCCAGCAGAAATCTCCAGGGATTCCTGGTTTCATGTACGTAACTTAGTTATAATCCAAGAATGGGTTACTTCGTTCCTCCAAATCTTTCAGACTACAACTCCCATGAATTCTCACTGGGGAATAATGCATCCAGATGAAAAAGAATACATATTTATATATTCTACCCATCACAAGAGCTTTCAGTTGGATTATTTTTTGTATCCACATCCTTGCTATTCTAAATCAGAGTGTATAAAATGGAAATGTTGCTAATATCAGTCCATGTCCAGTTTACTCGTACTTGCAATTCACAAATAGCCCAAGGTGTACTGGTTTTAATGTGCTTTAATGTTTGCTAAATGAATCTTGCTGCTCCATTTAGTGGGAGTCTAGTAAAGCTTTCATACAGACTGAACTATTGCTTAGGCTTCTCATAAAAGTACACTAAAAGAAGTGCAACAAATAGTTTTAAGAGTTAGGCTGAAAACTCCTATAAGTCAATTTGCTGCCTCTCCAATGCAGAAGTTTATCAGAAGGTGCAATACATTGACTATGAGCTGAAAAATATTTTTTCATGGAAAGCAGCATTTGCGTTTGCTTGTTTAAAACAGACATATTGTGAGAATAGTAAATATTTATTTATTTATTTATTTAGGGCATTTATAGGCCGTCCATCACTGTCGTCTCTGGGCGGCTTACAATTTCCCCTTAAGATCTTGGCACATCAGCTTAGACAACTATAAAACATTATTTCATGATTAAAGACAATAGTGACAAGATACTTATTCATCCTGAGGTCATAGATTTTTCAATTAAAAGTATTTGGGATTGGATAGGAGAGATTGTGAAATACAGCCTGGTTAAACTTCAAGTTAATCTTCCCTTCCAGATAGTTTACAAAGTTAGTTTTAATGGTGCCTTGAGGAAACTGAGGAAAGCAATAACTAACATGAAATGGGGAAATTACCTGATCCAATTCAGTCATATAAAACATTTCCCAGCTTTTAGGTCACAGGCTTTATCACTTATATAACCACATGTGAAGTGGATTCTCTTCACCTCCACTCAATGATGCCTCTATTACAGTTATTTCTAAACCCAAAGGAGACCACAGCTTCAGTGCTAATTATCAACCTTTTTCATCAGTGTTGACATCAAAATATCAACCACAAGCTTGGTTGACAGGCTACATCAGGTTATTGTGTTGAGTTAGTCCAACCAGATCAGGTAGGATACCTTACTCATAGAAACAGGGGCGAAGCTGATGATCTCAGATGGGTTGTGGTTCTGATTGCATTAAGTGAGGACTGAACAGACACAGCTGCTCTTATCTTTTTGGATATGGAGAAGGCCTTTGATAAAATTTATTGGAAAATCATGTTTGCCACACTGAAACATTTTGGTTTTCCTCCAGAATTACAGAAATTGGTTGAAATTTCATGGGAAATCCTTAGAGCCAGATTTAGGACCAACAGTGTTTTCTCTAAGTTTTTCTTACTTAAGAGAGGCATCAGACACTTTTGATTTTTGACCCAAGTTTGGAAACCCTGGCATATACTATTCAACAAAATCCTAATATTCATGCATTTGTGCATAATATTTTAGATTTTTTTAAAATACTGATGATATTGTATTGTTTATGTTGGAATTCCAGGCATCTGTTCCAGCTTTGATCCAGATTATTAATGATTTTAGATATTTATCTAGCTATTTTATTTACTGAACAAAGTTGGAACTGATGTCAATTGGAAATAAAATATCCCACAGAATGTTAGCAAACTGCCCATTTAGATGGTATGCTGATTTTATTACTTATTTAGGAATACTTGTCCCTAAAGTTATATCATAAGTGGTTAAGTTAAATTGAGCAAGTTGATTAATGAGGTCCCAAGGGATATTGCTAGAACGGTTAAAACTAAGTCTATGGAATACACATAAAACAAAAGGACTGTATCAATTGTTTTCTATGACATTCCTTCATTTATATCTGGCAAGTATTTTCAGAAGGTTAATGTACTGTTACATAAATTTTTATGGGGTTCCATTCCACCACCAATATCCTTCAAAAGGAAACAACTCTGGATCAAAGGAGATGCATTTAGCTTCCCTGACCTTTCCTCATAACGTTGGGCCTATCTTTTGATTCGTATTAAGATTTTGGCTTTTTGCACTTAAGATTGCAATGTCCTCCCTGGTCAGCTCTGAAATCTTCATGTTTCAGTGCGCTTCCCTGTAGTTCTCGCTATGCTAAAATAGGTAATATACTTCCTACAGCTAAGCAGTTAGAAAGATGTGGCACTTCTTCACATTTATTGTAGTTTTACTTATTTTCATATGCAAATTTAGCTTTATGGGGAAAACTGGATTTAAAGATCACAAGATCTTGCCTGGTGGATTTGGATAGGCTGATTTTCACCTTGGATCAGCTTGTTGCTTCTGATGCTAAGCTCCAGACATTTTTTGCTTTGTATGTTAATTATAATTTGCCAGTTACGGCTGCATGGAAATATATGCAACTGAAACATCTGTTAGAATTCAAACTTGATCCTTCTGCTTTTACCTTCAGAGCCTGCAATGCTATTGGAAATACTGAGGCAAAATGGCTAGAGCAGCTTACAGTTCAGTGTATAAATATGGGTTATTGGTGAATAAATGTGATACACTGGGCCTTAAAGCATGAACGGAATATGACCTGGAGCACCAGTTTTTCCTGAACCCATGCACTCTCAACCCCATTCCAAAATTGGATTTCCACTCTAGTAAGCAGGGGATTTGTCTGGTTTTCATTCTGCCATAAACAGACCATAACCCTTCTCATACAGCATCTTTCATTATGTCTTATTGCAACATCTGCTGCTAGCCATCCTTAAATCCCACAGACCAAGCATACTTCTCTCAAACATCACTGACAAACTATGACACTCATTTTAAGAAAATGCTTCAGAACTCCCTGCTCAGAACAGAAGGCTGATTTTAAAACCACAAATACTTTAGGCATGCCAAATCACACATATATAATAGGCAAACCCCACAAATAGGCAAGGAGGAGAAGACACTGCAAGATGTTAAACTATGGGTACCCCGCTCTTCTGCTAGCTACCCTTGCCTTCAAGTAAGGTGCATGGATGCAAACCTTTCAAATCTCCAGAAGAATGACTCAGAATTATGTCTTGGTATAATCGGTTTTACCTGCTCTCAGGAACACTGATGAAAAGCCATATTGCACATTTCTGGCAGGTATGCACTCTGTCTCCCAGCAAGTGTAGCTACCCCAAATGAGAACCTTTGCACCTCTATATATACAAGTGATTGAAAAGATGGGGAGTGGGGTGCAAAAAGAACCATTTCAAGGTGAAAGGAAGCTTTTGACAGCCAGCCTATAGAATCCCCCTTCCCCAAAAAGAAAAAAGACAGACAGACTGACTGACAAGCCATGGTGAGCCCTGTTTTGGCCCCTCTTGCCAAGTTCACTTGTATACTGATCCTGACAATCAATGACTTGTTGTAGGGTTTGTACGGACTGTGCCATCCAGGCTTGGATGACATGACAACCCACTGTGGATCAAACAAACCCTACAACAAGTCACTGATTGTCAGGATCACTTATAGTTCCCGAATAAGCCACCCTGGCAAAACCATCCTGGTTTCCCACAACACAACAATCCACTGTGCTTTGTAAACCACAGAGGGTTTAAAAGATTTCACACAAGTCTTGTCAACTGGAGTGAAACAGCACTGAACACAGGGGGACTTGCAAATAAAAAGCATTTCAGATTGTGCTTCCTCGCTCTCACAGGAAGTAGACAGTGGGGGCAAACCAGCACCAAAGCATACATGACAATGTTCCTCCAGTTAAAGAAGATACAGAAATGGTCCAGAGAGAGGGGTCCAACATTTCTTTCAGTACGTCTGTCTGCAAGGATGGAGGGTGAGGGGAGTTGTTTACCTACAGATGAACTTGCAGTCATTTGTGCTCCAGGCCCACATCTGAAGTGGTTCTGTCCAGCTTCAGGGATGCTTCAGGACCTCCAGTGGGAGAAGAAACAGGTGCCGTTGCCTGTAGCCCAATTGTTTCCTTCCAAGCAGGGTCTACTCGGGCCACTACTCCAAGTTCCCACTCCCCATGAGAGTTTTTTTCAATAGGTGCCCCAGTGAGGGCTGCATGGGTGCTCGAATGAGCTCTGCCAATCCTTCCGTGCTTGGAGATTATTCCCTACCTACCACCAGCAGTTTTCTACTGCCAAACAGCTTTGCCATTTCGGTAGAACACTGGGCTCTCCTTCACCAGAAGTATTTAAGCACAGGTCAGATGGCACCTGTCAGTAATGCTATAACTAAATGCTGCATTGATTTGGGGACTTATGCTAAATTAGAGGTGGGCAGAAAGTCCAGCTACAGATGTTTCTGCCATCAATGCCTAGCATTTGTGACCACTGCCCCTTCTGGAAGCTGAAGTCTAAAATATTTGGAGAGCTGCCATCTGTCTAACCTGATATGAATGATCACCAAAGTCCCTTCCAACCCCATGGGTTTACGTTTCCACAGCCACCTGCATGACTGAGCCCAAATGTGAAGGCAAGATTTCAGTGCATCATCAGACTAAGCAACATCAGCAGACCTGCATGAGAAAATATCTCAAATTCCTTCCAAGAAAGAACTGCCAGGGGCGTGTAGAAATCTTCCCCATGTTGCATCATCATTGCAGCTAGCAAAATTTATCATTAGGCCATCAAAAAGCTGTAGCTCAAATGGTGGGTCAAGTTCCTAGGTTACCATTAACTTCAACTTGATAGGTAAGCATCAATAAGACCTTTCTTTTTGTAAGTAAATGTATAAAGAAGCAATACAGACAGGTTAAAATAAGTAGTTACCATTGGGACACCTTCTTCATAAAGTTACATGCTGGGTAGTAGGGAAGAAGAGGAATAACTTAACACTTACTGAGTCTTAAGGTTTTAGGCACAAATGTCTTAAATGCAAACAACCAGGCACTGCTGCCCGACAAAATGTTAAAGTTAAGCGAATGCTGCTTTGTAAAACCATCCTGCAGAACAAACAGTCTAAAATATGCTGGCTCTGAGCAAAACAGAAATACCACTGAAGCTAGCAGTTCAAATCTGTCCACAAAAGGCCTACTAAGATTTTGTATGTTCTTCAGGCAAAAATAAATTGCCCCCTGCTAAACAATAAGCCACAAGATAAACTATGCAGATGGGAGAAGCTGGTCACCATCTATTTATAGTCTGCATTCTGGTTGTTAAGCTGTCCCCATTAAGGTGTTTTTCTTGACTATAAACTATCCACTCTAGGCTTTCAGGCAAAGTCAGAGCTCTTTATTCTGACTTTGAATTCTGAATTCTCTTTATTCTGAATTTCTCTTAAACTTCTGACGAACAGAAGATCAGGGTAAACACTAGAGCACATACTGTGTTGCTTCATTTCTAATTTTAAAAAGTCCTATGCAAATTTTGAATTTCACTTTGACAACCCGACAAAACTCGATTTCAAAATATTGCACTGATTCCCTAAAGTATACGATAAATATAGAAGCATTCGGCTTTGCACTGGATTGTACTACTAGTACTTTATGTGTGCATCTGTAGCTTTGGGCTAGAGAGGAAGGGGGAGACAGGCAAGTAACAGAAAACATAAAATATGAGTATCTGCAAAATCCCTAATATTCGTACACTGGCTGAGGCTGACAGGAAACTAACAACACCAGGAGGGCCAAAGGGAGACATCTCACCTTAGCCATAGCTAGTGGTATAGTGGTCAATCATAAAAGTCCCCATACTCAAACCCCCAAGAAGAACCCTCCTGCCCCCTGAAATCGGCGGCAGAGGCCCTCCTCTGGGAACCCTCCGTGAAAGATACTAGGAGGGTGAGTACGCGGAGGAGGGCCTTCTCTGCAGTGGCGCCCCACCTATGGAATGCGCTCCCCAGAGAGGTCCGCCTGGTAATATCGTTATTTGTTTTTCGGCACTAGGCCAAGGTCTTTTTATTTAAAAGTTATTTTAATTGTTAATTTGACTATTTATTGGGTTTTATATTGTGCCGAGATGTCTCCAAAGTTTTAAGGTTAATTGTGTGTCTTGTTGTCTGTTATGTAAGCCGCCCCGAGGCTCTTTGTGAATGGGGCAGCAAAGAAATGTTTTAAATAAATAAATAATAAAACTCAAAATGTGAGGCAGCTGTGTTAACCCATATCAAGGAAACAGTTCCAGTGAGTCTTATTTGCACATACAAGTCACTTCAGGCTAACTTGCATTACAGCAGGGAACAAGATAATGTTGCTTGGGAAACTCATTTCCTCCCAGCTACTCTGAGGACTGCTATTAAAACCAGAAAGAAAAAGGAAGCCTGATGGAGGTGGCAGATAGCGTTCGTGTCCCTGATAATCAACAGATGCCAGTACTGCCTCCCTACAAGTCCTGGTGTCGCTACACCACTGGCCATAGTCCACAATGTAGCCAAGTATTGAAAACCATTTTTGCTTTTATTTTTGTATCAATGGATTCCTGGAAGAAATAGAGCACTTTCCAAGCAGCGAACAGCATATCTAGTGCTACACTGGGAGTGGAAAAGGAAGATTTCTCATGCTTGAAAAGATAAACATATACTGACAATTTCTCCTGGCTCTTGCAAAGGAAGAAATTATACTAAAAGATAAGCTGTTTACAGAAAACAAGACAAGAAAAAGAGATATATGAAAGTATTTGTTATTGGTACATGCAGTATTTTGGGGACAGAGACTAGAAGGAGTCCAACTAGCCCTTTTTGACTTTTATTCTTTTTTAAGTAACTTGAGAATTTATGCGTAAGCATATTGCACTAACAAACTGCACTTGTATTGCCACTTTGTAAAAACAAAAACAAAAAACCCAGACACGGTGGGTTTTTGTCCCATCTTCCCATCTAGCTGTCAAATAATTTGTGGCCTCAAAATAGTCTAGAAGGAAAAAAAATGCCTCATTTCTGAGACTTCCCCAATTCTATTAAGAAGGCTGCATAATCGTCAACTTTATATTGTATGCACACATTCCTTTTTTCCCCTTCCTTTCCTTTTTTAAACAATCAAAAGAACAAGGCACACTGTGATGCCAGGTGGAGACACATAGCAAAGAGAGGGTAGGAGGAAAAAATTGGCAGAAAACCAGGGAATGAAAGCCAGCAATGCAGTCTTCATTTTTTATCATCCCCCATCATCATGTTACAAAAGAAAATCTCAGTCTAAATATTAAAATACTGCAGTATCCAGATGCTACAAGAGCAAGATAGGACACATAGTCACTCACCCTCTCTACACATACACACACACGAATAGTAAAGTTACTGCACAAATGCCAATTTTTACACAGCCAAATCACCATCCAGACACAAGAGGGCATTATCTGCAAGCTTGGCAGAATCCCAGAATTTGCAGAACCCAAACCTTTGAACTCTGCCAAACAGACAAACCTGAAGGTGTGGGTGGGGAAGAACCAAAGACTGCCAGATAAGGGCTGACTCTGCTTGATGAGGATGGTACTCTGAAGGTCAGTTTTGAAGGGGTGGGAAGAGTAAGCCAGGGAGAAGCAAAAGTGGAATGCAGTATTCCTGAAGAGGGCACGGCTGGCACCCAGCACAAGAGCACTTCACACTGCAACATTACTGCATATCCCACCTTTGTTCCGGAGCCCTTACCTTGAGGAGCAGAGCAGAGCCTCCCAAGAGTCACCTTCTTCTGCTAAGAGAGGCCTTCTTCTCAGCACTAGCCCACTGCTACTGTTCGCTGAATACACGAGCAGAAGCAAAGAAAGAGCACAGTCTGCTTTGCTAGTTTGGGTGGAACACCTCACGTTACCCACATAAATTGTTTCCCACATTATTTTATGCTTGCAACATGAGAATCAGATTAGTTGGCCTGGTCAGCACTTCTGAAGACTCCTACCCTACATGTAAAGGAAAACTGGAGGGGCCTGAAGGCCTACACACAGGGCAAGAAGGAAGTACCACTAGCTGGGCTCTACACCTGCTTTATCTCTTAAAATCCTTAGCAGCTAATCTTTTCCACTTCTTCCAACTCTCAAGGAAGATGAGCAACAGAAGTAGAAAGCTCCAACTTCAAACCCTCCATCTTTCTACAGCTGCAGGAAGGGAATTCCACCTTCAGAAAAGGCAGAGAGAAGCTGTCCTATGCCAAGCGCAAAGCCCTCCAGGAAGAGGCAGGGAAGGCCTCGATCAACAAGCCGTGGACCACATGTTCCTGCCAGGAGAGCTTCAGCTATTCAACAGTATAAAAATGTAATAAATAAAACTTCTCACTGCCGTCAAACTGCTGCTGAAGACACATATTGCTGCATTGACCATGCCAAGTCTAGATAGAGCAATTTGTTTCCTATCTGAATTAAGCAGCAACCAGGAACAGTTAGAAATGTTTACTTGAGTTCTGTCTTATATCCTGCATCAAAATACACTTCTTGCCACAAGCCATAAAATGGCTATCGGCATCTTCCTTCCCTTCCACATTTTTATTGCAACTTGAAATATACTTTTGCGTGTCATTTGCAACTCAAATGGCTATGCTGAGTACTTTGCCCCCTGCCTTTTCTGGCTCATCTGTAGAATTTAACAGCTGTTAACTTGCTAAATTACACACATTATCACATTAGCAGATTTGGCTCATCTCTCCAAACTAAGTACATGTTACACTGGGGAAAGGAGTCTGTTATAAAAGGAGAGAGAATTGTGCTGCTGCATTAAATCCTTGCAACTTTACACATATTCCTGTATTGGCAGGTTTCATGTTCATTTAATTCATTTAATGCCAGGCAGAGACTATCATCATATTTCATCTCAGAGAGCAAGAAGCACATCAGGTACAGTTAGGAGATTTGCTTTGGAGACCTGCTGCTATTCCACCATTTAACCTGAGGGCCATGTGCTTGGTCGTTTTGCTTTTTAAAAGTAAAGTTGGATGCAGCCAGGACTGATTGGAATTTGGCCTCAGAC
Organism: Varanus komodoensis; assembly: GCF_004798865.1. Lineage (NCBI taxonomy): Eukaryota > Metazoa > Chordata > Lepidosauria > Squamata > Varanidae > Varanus > Varanus komodoensis. The sequence continues at coordinate 1,772,568 of NW_025336374.1, read as the reverse complement.
AGAGTGCTATAAATTCACAGGTACTGTGGAGTATCTGTGTGTCCCCAAGAGACAGAAGGCACCCTACTTCCCACCACAGAAAAGGAAAGGAGAGTTGTAGTCTCCTTTTCTGTAAAAAGACATGGGGGACATGGAAGAGAGGCCGCCCAACTTCTCCCTTGCAAGCAAGGCTTCTGCAGACAGCCCCAGCAATGCCTTGTTGCTCTGTCCTTAAAGAGCCAAGGAGAAATGAGAAGGCGCCCCTGCTTTCTTCCTCTAAGGACTTGAGGACTCTTAAGTCGCCTCTGCTCCTTTTGCCAGGATTTTTCCTGGAGGTGGCAACTGGCATTAGAGTTGAACCAAGCAACCAGGTATTTTCCAGGGTGGACTACAGCCTCCTTACCATGGGCCATGCTGGCTGGGGTTGATGGGAATTGTACTTCAAAACATCTGGAGTTGGCTGAATGTGCACAGCACCAGATCTTCCAAGCACCCAATCTGTGCCAAGAGCTTTTCCATTTCTTTCAAAACAACAAGATGGTGCGACTATTGCTGCAATGTAAGAGCCATCCTGCTAGATCAGATCAAGGCTGTATGTGGTTCAGCACCCAGCTTCTGACAAGAGAGAGCAAGATCCCCTGAGTTCCCAAGCAGAGTGGGAAAGCAAAGACCCTCCCCAATCTGTTGCCAGAATTTACTGGGATAAGAAGCAACCGGCCTTTGAAAAGGACCTATTATTATTATGATTATGGTTATTATTCTACATTTCTATACCAACTGTAGCTAAAGCTCTCTGGGTGGTTCATGACATTTTAAGTCACCCATCAAGATTTCAACCAGGCCTGACCCTGCTTAGGGCAGGATCAGACACTTCAGGCTATATGGAAATGCAATGCCACACCGAACAGGGAATAGTCTACAGAAGACTATTCCACATGCATTTCTCTAATTGTTTATATTACAGCTGACCAAACTAAAGGCCAGCACCATTGGCAGTGAATTTCAGGCATGAGTTTTGTGAATGTGAAAGAAGGCATTTCTGCCTGAACCTGCCATCAATCATTTTTTGCCAGGTCCCCTTAACCTCTAGTGATATAAAGAGCTAGAAACAGTTTTGCCCTAACACAAACAGAAATTAACCTCCACTTCAGTCACAGAACTTCTGAACTAAATATCATGGAACTAACGCATAAAATCAAGATACTATACTGAAACAATATATATGCACAAGGGGGAAAAAGAAGACCGGGGTTCCTTGAAGTAGTTTCATAATATTGTTCAAGATCCTATACTATTGTTAGCAAGGCTCTTGTGTGACAATTTTAACTCTAAACCATTTAGCAAAGATTGTGCCAACTTTTAGAATCACAGAATAGCAGAGTTGGAAGGGGCCAGGAAGGTCCAATCCCCTGCTGTTGCAGGACACATTACACCATCCCACTCAGATGGCTGTCCAGTTTCTTTTTGAATGTCTCTAGTATGGGAGAGCCCATTACCTCCCTAGGAAGCTGGTTCCACTGTCGTATTGCTCTGACAGTGAGGAAACTTTTCCTGATGACCAGCCTGAATCTGGGTTGTCACAGCTTGACATGATTATCCCATCTCCTCCACTCTGGCATCAGCAAGAAGAGATCTTGACCTTCCTCTTTGTGACAGCCTTTGAGGTACTTATAGAAGGATATCATGTTCCCCCTCAGTCTTCTCTTCTTAAAGCTGAACATGCCCAGTTCCCTCAGTCTCTCCTCATAGGGAAGTGTTTCTAAACCCTGGATCATTTTTGTTGCCCCCCTCTGGACCCTCTCTAATTTACCTGCACTTTAAAAACATTCTAAAGTGAAGTTGGGTCAAGAAGCAGTGAGAACTGGACACAGAACCACTGACTGGTTCAAAATTGAGAAAGGAGTTTGGCAATGCTGTATACTGTCGCCCTGCCTATCTAACTTATATGCAGAGCACTTCATGAGAAAGGCGGGCCTAGATGAATCACCAGTTGCAATTAAGATTGCTGAGAGAAATATCAACAACCTCAGATATGCAGATGATATCACTCTCATGGCAGAAAGTGAAGAGGAACTAAAGAGCCTCTTGATGCAGGTGAAGGAGGAGAGC
>NW_025336374.1:1682945-1770380 GCF_004798865.1 Varanus komodoensis | reverse complement strand
TAAGATTGCTGGGAGAAATATCAACAGCCTCTGATATGCAGATGATATCACTCTCATGGCAGAAAGTGAAGAGGAACTAAAGAGCCTCTTGATGCAGGTGAAGGAGGAGAGCGCAAAAGTTGGCTTGAAACTCAACATTAAGAAAACTAAGATCATGGCATCTGGAGCTCTCACTTCCTGGCAAATAGATGGGGAAGAAATGGAGGTAGTGACAGATTTTATTTTCCTGGGCTCCAAGATCACTGCAGATGGGGACTGCATACAAGAAATTAAAAGACGCTTGCTCCTGAGGAGGAAAGCTATGGCAAATCTAGACAGCATACTAAAAAGCAGAGACATCACCCTGCCAACAAAAGTGCGTATAGTCAAGGTGATGGTTTTCCCAGTTGCAATGTATGGCTGTGAAAGTTGGACCATAAGGAAGGCTAAGCGCCAAAGAACTGAAGCCTTTGAATTGTGGTGCTGGAGGAGACTCCGGTGAGTCCCTTGGACTATAAGGAGATCAAACCGGTCAGTCCTAGAGGAGATCAACCCTGACTGCTCTTTAGAAGGCCAGATACTAAAGATGAAACTCAAATACTTTGGCCTCCTAATGAGAAGGAAGGACTCCCTGGAGAAGAGCCTAATGCTGAGAACAATAAATGGCAAAAGAAGAAGGGGACAGCAGAGAATGAGGTGGCTAGATGGAGTCAATGAAGCAGTTGGTGAGAGCTTGAGTGGACTCCGGGGGATGGTGGAGGACAGAAAGGCCCGGAGGAATGTTGTCCATGGGGTCGAGATGGGTCGGACACGACTTCACAACTAACAACAACAACAACAAAAGTGAAGTTATCAGATAAGCCAAAGGTCAATATCATTTCATGCTTTAAAAGAATGCATTTAAAGAAATTATCCTCACCAGCAATGCTATATCAACATACTCAATAGGCACAGTTTAAAAAAAATCCCAATTAAGTGAGAATCTACAGTAGCTTTTCCCAGCCTCAGTTCCCAACTGAGTTTTTCAGACTGCAATTTCTTATCACCCCATGTGATTACCCACATTGGCTGGGAATGGCAGGAGTTGCTTCCCAACACATCCAGATGGTGTCAGGTTGGGGAAGATATCTGTAACATCTGCCAATGGAGCAATCCTTATGTATGCAGGCCCCTGCCAAGAGATCAGGTGCCCCGATCATTCATATAAAGCTCAGGCTGCCATGCACACCCCACCCTGTTTGGCTAAGCAGATGCTTACAGTACACAAAGATACACTTGTCCGCATCAAGCTGAGCACTTGAAATACCTTGGAAGGAATTGCTATTTCTGTGTGCGTTACTTTCCTTCAGTATTGTACGTTATGTATGTTGCATGGCATCTACCCTGCCCATTTCCCTGCTGCCCAAGGAAAACAGCCTTGTGATGGGTGTCAGAAACGAGGAGCAAGAAGCTGTTGGTGTCCCAAGAGGAGCCCTGTGAGGCCTCTCCGTTACTCGCTGCCAAACATACACTTATAACATTTTTGTTGTCCTGTCCTGTATGGCTTTTATTTTGTACACAGCCTCGAGAGGATTCCACCCCTGAAGGCAACCCAGAAATGGCTTTCAGTAACTTAGCAGAAGGCAGTTCTAACTGAACTATCCCACAGTTCCAAGGAGTGTACCTGCTAATTATTCTGGAAAGAGATATAATTATTTCACTGTCTGACTTTTTCATAATAATAAAGTGCAACTCCCAAGTTTAATCCAGGAAAAGCCCTGTGCTCAGCAGGTCTGGTAACATTAACCCACTGTGGGTTAATCAACCCATGAGACTTTCTGATATACACTGGTCATGGCAGTTCTGGATATCCAAGCTACAGCGGGCGCACACCGCGGCTTGCTGTGTCATAGGAACTCAGGCAGTGTAGATTATGTGAGGGATTTGCCACCCTTGGATACCCCTAGAACAATGGGGTAAACTTTACCTCACCCACACTGTTCCAGGTTCATATGACAAGCCACGGCATGCGCCCACTACAAGCTTCCATACTGAAATAGGCAGCCAGCACACATTCCACAGCCCCATAGGTTAATCAACCCATGGTGGCATAGCATGACATGCAAACCAGGTCACTGTCAGAAAGTCTGGGAAACGTGGCTGCATGTGTCCAGATTCTAGCAGATGCTTTTAACTGCATTCCCTAAGCTGTGACTCCTGCCCTTGCTGCAAACTGCAGACTTTTAAGTATGGGATGGCATAGAAAAAGTTTTAAATAAATAAATCTCACCTCTAACCTGCTCCCAGTTTCCACTCCTTCCTCCTCATCTGAGCTAATTTTCCCTGAGCTATTTCAACAACAACCTGAGAAGCATTCTTTCCAGCAAGCAAGCAGCAGGGCACAGACTGCTCCTCCGTTCAAGCTACCTCCTGACAGAGTGGTTTGGCCTTGGACAGGTTAGGTCTCCACACCCACCCGTTGCAATAGTAGACTGCACTTGTCTGCCTTCTACACTCATCTTACACTTTAAAAACCAGTTTCAAAAACCTCTAATAAAATACTTTGAAGGCTGGACACTTAATGCTAAGCAACAAGAGCTTCAGGGTTTGTTTGTTTTTACAAAAAGTTCAGCTGTTTCAATTACTTTAAACAAGGCTATTGGCATATCTGGATTTTTACTTCTATGGCAGCAGTTCCTGTGCATTGCACAACTGCCCTTCGAGGCATTCTTTGAACATGGACACATTCACCAAATAGTAATTCCAAAACTGCAGCACTGAATAGGTGCGGCTGCTTATGGAAAGGAGTAACAGGACTGCCATCCAGATTCATAGAACATCGCTTTGGAAACATGCCAGTGGCTGGCATGCATGAAGGGAAGTCAAAGGAAGTGGAGCAGTCAAGTGAAGGCAGCATGCAAGGGAGGCTCACAGCTGAATGACTTCCACATAATTGAAATTTAAAGGGCCTTCTCTAACCCAATTCCTTATGCTCAGGGCATGCAGCCACCCTCCTTTCCACACCACACCTTCCAGCCATCCCCAAAGATTACAGGTCTTGGTGGCAAAGAGAATCCTCCTCCAGCTTTAGAGAGAGCAACAATCCCTCCAGCTAAAAGCTTCCATGACTGGAGAAGAGCAGCGCATCTCACCAGAGAGAAGGACACACGCACTAGTGGCAAAGAATCCAGAGCACGGATGGACTCCTGCACAGAAGAAACTCCTGAGAACTGGTGTCCACCAGGCTGAGCAGGACCAAGCCAGACAGAGGTCTCAGAAAGAATCTTCCCGTCCAAAAAGGGGAAGGAATAGCAAAGGCATTACTGGGAAAGTATTAGCCATCTGTTAAAATGGAGAAGCACATGACAAGTGGGGTTGGATTTTAAAGAATGACCACATATGGGTGGTCCCAAAAGAGCAGGTTTCACTTCTGAATCCTAATATGAAAAGGATCTCACAGAGAAAGCACAAATTGCACGGTTCTCATTCTTTCTAATCCCGCTGCAAGATAAAATCAGAACGGGTATCATTAAGCTGCTTGACATTCATGGTTAATAGGACAGATTATGCATTACCTTTACAGTCTCCAACTAACTCTCCCGGGGTTGCTTCCCATGATGCAAGACTCATTTGCCAATTTGTGCCACGTGGGTAGTTGGGATGACGTAACTGCCTTCCCTACTGATATGCTCAATCTTTCATCAGGTCTGCTAATACCAGCAGGGGAAAGATCCATCTCTGTAGCTGCATGTTACCATATATGGCCAGGGAGTAGTTCTACAACATGCAACTACGGCACGAAAGACTAATGCATTAATGCATCATCCAATGTGGAATTTATTTATTTATTAAAACATTTTTATGCCACCCTATTCGCCGAAGCCTCGGGGCGGCTTACAACAAATAAGTTAAATAACATTTTAAAATACCATGGACTGCACATTATATCCCTGCCATAGCTTCAGAAATAAGCTGCTAATTTGTGACAAACCAAGCTTACTTGTGTCCATTTCCCTCTTCCCCATTTGGGCATCCAGAGTGGCCATCCAGTTCATTTCAGAATTGAAGGAGACAAGAAGGATGGCTTTCATAACCCTGTGCAATGACTGTGGTACATACTACACCAGTCAGTACACACTATTCTGTTTGCATTTTAAAAATCAAATGAGACCACCACTTTGCTACACAAAGTAACTTACCTAGCAGGGCCTTTTTTTCCAGAAATAGAAATTTTTTTAAGAAACCCCAGCAGCTTTAAAAATTATAGCTCGTTCACTGGAATAGAAACAGCCACAATTTGCAGTTAATCAATTTTATCCTCTTTAGCCAATAGCAATATGGAGAAAGCTACCTCTATATATTAAAGGGTTAGAGAAATAGTTCAGGTTAATAAACGCTAAGCATCAACTCTATACCTACGGTAGCCTCACATCAGGACAACTGTATATGGCCCATGGTAGATGTGATGGAATGTTTGGACCACTGTTTATTAAAATGCCAACTGGACTGATTTTTACTTTATTTCAGAAGTGAAATCCTAGAACAAATAAAGAAATATTTTATTTTCATTAGGCAGCAATCTTATTCAACCTCGTATAACACAATCATTTTTTGTGCATTTGACTAGTGCTGTTACAGCCAGTTTTCTGAAAGTAAACCCTGTTTCTTGTCAACACAAGTTAGAGGGTGTCTGAAACCTTGTGTGATCCATTTTGTTGCCAAGATAAAATTCAAGCCAACAAATAAATTTCACTTGAACCATTGCTCCCAACACACACAAGGTTCAGCATGCTTCAGCATGCTTCGCATAAATGTAGCAGTGACTTACGGAAAGGGCTAATCCTATTTATTATTTATAATTTGTGCCTTAAATCATCCAGAGAGTTTTACAGACACTCCCTCAGTTCTGCTTAGAACAAGCCCCCTTTGGCAAGTCTGTCAAGTTTTCCCTTATTACAGACAGAGAAGGCAATGCCATGGGTGTGACTTCCCTAGGTACAACCTGTGAGCTTCTGGGAAAAACACATTTGACCCAGAGAGCGCTTTGTTCCCTCCACAGTTGGGAGAAGGCATTGCGCTGTGCTGGCTCTCTCAAATGGGACTGTTTCAACTGCAGCCAACCTGCAGGGGCTTGCTAAGCAGCCAGCAGCACTGTCGTCCCTGCCATCTCTGTCTTGCACACACCGAGGCACTCCAGAATGATGCTTCCCTGCTGCAATCTCCCTGAGACACAATCCACTGCTTTGTAACTTGGGGCACCACCTCTCATTCATGGGTTTCTTTTTAAATGGGATAATTTTGCTTTGTGTGGCATCGTTGTTAGCTGATCTCTTGGGACAAATTATGCATTTTAATGCGTAACATTAGTCTGATGGTCACTTCCCTGCACAAACATCACTAGATGGAGGGCAATTCCAAGACAGATGCAACCAGGGTGGCGATGGCTGCTTAACCCCATCGTTTAGTACTCCCAACAGCCCCCTTTATCCTCTTTGTTTTGCAGTAGAGAAGGAGCCATTGTATTTTGGCCCTCCATCAATATCAGAGCACAGACCGCAATGTAGTTTGTCTTTAAACCAATATTGTAAGAAAAACAGGTGGCACTCTGTTACGAAGTTCTCCTAGCAACAGCCACACACTTTGGGGGAGGGGGCTGGAAACAGTGAAACCAGACGTTGTAAATTTTGCATATTCTTCATCAGTGCAACTGACAGACAAATGACACCTCTTCTGGGCTATAGCTTTGCTGCATCTGCTGTACTCCACAATGGATGGTTTAAAAAAGTTTGGAAGGACCCTTTCCAATTCAGTAGTTCAGAATTCTGTGTCCCTGCTGCAAAGGACAAAAGAAAATCAGAAGCACCAAGCAGCTTTTCTAACCATGGCTCACATGGCAAAGTCACCAAAGACTGCAGGGTGGAAGAGAGAAAGAGAATATTTGGCAAGACCCTCCTAGCTTTTCCTCTCCCATTGCCTTCCTATCCTTTCAAGAGAACCCTGTGTAGCATTTCAAGGGACCCAGCAACTAATCTGACGACTGATGATCACTGCTCAACAAACACTGATTATGGTGACATGCTCTTCAAACCAGTGCATAGCAACACCTGCTGCTGGAAACAAGGAAAACAGCAAGGCACCTAGATCCAGGTATCTACTAGTCCAAACTGGATAGCTATTAGTTAGAGAGGAGATGCCTTCAAGGATCACACACCCACATACTACTCAAGTGGAGAGAACTCAGATTCTAAACAGTGAGCTGCATTCTGCCATTATACAAGGGCTCTTGGAATACAAACCTTTCTGAGCAGCCCAGTTACTGAATCCCAAGTTCCAAAGCCTTCCATGACCACAGAAATGAAACAACCCTAGTTCTGATTCTTAGCAGATAAAGGCCATGAATATAAAGCTAATGTGGTACTGTGCTTAAATTACTGGACTGGGACTCTAAAGATCCAGGATCTAGTCCTCATTTGGTCATGAAGCTCACTGGGTGACTTTGGGCCAGCCATTGACTCTCAGCTTTATCTATCTCACGAGGCGGTTTGAAAATAACAATGGACAGGAGAAAGATTTTTGTAAGCCATCTTGGGTATTTTGCAGGAAAAAAAGGTGGGATTATATACAATGAACAAACATGTCAGCATCAAAAGGACTGAGCGCTGCTTCTTTCTGAAGCTACACCATCCTCAAGCATTTTGAACAAAGATGTAGATCCAAAGCTGGACTCGACTTTGCGACTAGCATAGCATATCCCAGGAAAAGGTCCTTTTTATTTAAGCTGCATTTTAAATGTTAATACCATGGAAATTTTATTTGGCCAGGGCGGCTTATTTTATTCTAATATATATATTTTAATTGTTATTGTTTTAATTTATTGTGCATTTTATTGTACGTTGTGAGCCGCCCCGAGGCTTCGGCAAGGGGTGGCATAGAAATGTTTTAATTAATAAATAAAATAAACACTTTTTTATGAAGGCCTCAGTAGAAAGGTACCCTTGTTAAGCTTGCAGATTAATTTCAAAGAGCAAAGATTTCAGTAATTCTTCCAGACAGGAGGAAATAGAGATTAATTTGACCAGGGCTTAATTCAAAGTCCTGTTTCATCAAGGCTCGGGTCTATCGAGAAGAAAGAGGAACATCTGACATTAAACTATAAGTATAGGGCTGACATATTATTTCCAAGCCATTTAATACCAAAAACTCTAGATCATGGTGGGCAACTTGTAGGCCAAACTATCTGGAGGGTCACAAGTCCTATCAGCCTTTGACAAGGACACTTCAACAGCAACATCACCAAGATTGTGTTTAAAGGAGCAAATTGTGGATCCCAAGATGAAGCCTGAAGGGAAAAAAACTGCTTGAAGCAATAAGTTTTAAGTTACATCACTAGGAGTGTGCAGGGATTTCAATGGTAACAAACACGTAAGGTTCCTTTGGAAAGCAAGTTAGTTGCCCAAGAGCGGGGAAAGTAAAATTCCCCGACTTCCTGCAGAAGAGGCAAGTCAGCACTAAGAAATTCAGCATGCCTGTCAGCACACAGTCAAGGTGTAAGGAAAGGACATCTACCGTTTGTTAATACACCTGGAGAACACAATGGATGCCTCATGGGCAGTTAATTACATGATGTTGTACCATGTGGAATGTGTGGATTGTGTGAACCTCCTGTTGCTTGATTACCACATGCAGCTGTCACCCGTGGCAGAATTGAAGAGTTTTGCCTTCGTCCTCAACACACAGTAGAGCGTTCGCATGAGTTTAGATGGGTCCTCTACAGCAGTGGTTTTCAGGCGCCAGTCCATGGACCAACACCAGTCCGCACGTGATTTTCTCTTAGTCTGTGGGGGGGGGGATGCTTCCCACTCACCAGTGCGTGGGCTGGCTTTGCTCCCCCATCTCTTCCTCGGTTGGCATCACATTCACCGGGGGGGGGGGGGGGGCGGCACTGGTGCCACTGGGGTGGGACAGGGAGGGGAGAGACGCCTTGGCTGGGAGCAACACTGTGCTGATTCCCGTATTTTGTTCTTTTGTTGGTATTTTTTGTTGCTCGGTTTCTGGTTGTTTTGGAGAATTTTCATTTTTTTGGTATTGTGTTTGGAAACTAATACACAAAATACTGTATTGTGTGTATGGTGCTTTTTCTTTCTGCCTCAGCAGTCCATAAGGTGGTTTTCCTGTTTTCACCAGTCCCCAGCTGTGGAAAGGCTGAAAACACTGCTCTGCTCTAGCACCTGTTTTTCAGTGCCCCCTCCAGCTTCTAGAAAGGCCCCAAGCCAGAACTTATCCGTTGCTTGGTTCACTTGCTGCATCCACCAGCAACCAGACGCAACAAACCAAGAATCACCTCCGCACATTATTTCTCTGAATAGTACCACCTGTAAAGCTCTTTGCTGCTTTCCTGTTAGGCTTACTTAAGCTTTTTTGGGCTAGACTGTATTTTGAATTGCACTGTATTTAAGCCAGCTTAATTTTAAATTGGCAGTTTGTTAGTAATATTGCACTTTTTTCATGGTTTATTATATTGCAAATTACATGCCATTTTAAGCAACCTCAGAAGACTTCAAGAAACAGGTTAGGATGTAATTCTATGCATATTTAAACAGAAGAAAATGTCCCACAATTCCCAGTATCCTCCAACCAGCATGGACCAGAGGACTTTTTCCTGTCTGCACATGCATACGACTATACCTCTAGGAACTGTTGCATTTATAGGAACAACTTCATGCATTCTACCATTCAATGGCAAACACAGGAGTGAGATGCAGAACTCAAATCAAGGAATCCAGACTGTTTCACCTTCTAAAGTGAGGTATGACAGGTATGACAAGTTAGGGCAGAAAACTAGGGACTCTTGCAGTGAGCAAGACTAGTTCTCTATGAGTACTCCCACTCTAAACTACCGTTATGCCACTATTCACTTGAACACCAAATAGGCTGTTATACAACAGAAGCTACACACTTGCCAAAAAAGAGTAGTTAATACAGGAAAACTCACCTCTTGCCAAATACAGGATGCTAACAATGCCTGGAACCAAAGTCTGTATCTTACATTAGCTCGCATACCCAAAGTCAACTACCTCAATGTTAGCATGAGAACTAGGTTAATAACTGGAGTGTTTAGTAAGAAGGCCCAAGCATCAGGACAGCTTACAAAAAGTCAATTCAGGGCGCCATGCAATGTGGCTGTCCATAACCCCCTCAAACTCAGAGGACCGCCAGCATCCAGTCAAGGATGTGAGAAGCATGGAGGTGCGCAGACCACTTCCACACTTCCCTTAACCTGCAAAAGGAACAGCTGGCTGGTTTCAGCAATTTGTCTCTTTTGCCCCTGCTTGTGAGGAGGAAGGGCTGAGGCAACGCTGTGGTACACTGTACCCCAGTGAAATCTCACTTGTTCCCCCTCTGCCCCCGAAGCAACCCCACATGTGGAGCCCCAAGTCGCACTTGCATCTTTGGAACTACTACGGCATGGAAAATATTGTGTGAGGGTGTTGGAAAGTCACTCCCTGCTCAGAATCCACTTCCGAGGTCAGAGTTGGAACCTCACGCTCTCCTATGGTGATCCAACAGCACCGAGATGTCACACGACCGCACCCTTAAAGAGCTGTAACTGTACCAAAAAGATGCTGCACTGGATAGAAGTAACTGGCACACATGCACCATCATATACAGTCAGATGTTTGGGATGAAGGGAAATCTTACATTTGCCCATAAGGGTGACAGTTTTGGTGCCAGGCAAGCCTCAGTGGGGAGACAGTTCCATAACTGGGGTGGGGGAACAGGAATCAGCGAGAAGACCTTCTCCCTCCTTGCCACTCAGGCAAAGGCCTCAGATGCAGATCATGGTGTCTGGTTTGGCTCATGCCTGAAGAGGCACTCCGTCAGATCTTGTGGTTCTGAACCACGTACAGCTTTCTAAGTTAAAACCAGCTCCCTGAATTAGAAACAGACCATGCCAGCAGGCCAGAAATTGTGTTACATGATCAGGTCTTCTGATCTGTTTTATTAATCTGGATTTTACATGTTGCACTGTTTCTTTGCATGTCCCATCGTTTCCAAGAATTATTGTACTCCAGCAGATCTGGAGGGCACCAGATTGGAAAAGGCTGGCCTAGATAACTGAGCACCAAATCCAGCTTCTAGGATAGATGAAGGCCATTTACTTTCAGCTAGCAAAGACTATTATTAAAGCCACTGCTCATTTCTTGCCTCTTCAAGCCTCCTAGTGCAGGCAGAAGTTCAATGAGCTGCAGCTTGGTTGGGAAGCAAAGCAAAGGGAAAAAGAAAAAACAAAAGAAGGAGCAATTGATATATTGTCCCCAAACCTTTCCCAACAAAGAAGGATTTATGACCCCCATACTGATTTCTTAATTAATCCTATTGCCTTGTGATGGCTTCCCTTAACGGGTAGAATAGAAAGAACTCACAAATAAAATGAAACCAGAAGTCACATACACACACACCTGTTCACTCAAGCTGGTGTGTAAGGCAAAAGCTTGGCATTGATCCGGAGAGTGTTCGCCACACTCACAATGTCCAGTCCATATACAGGCTCCTGCTGCAAGACTGCCAGATGCCAGAACTCGGCACAAGTGTTCCCAATGCACGGGGGCGTGGGGAGGGGGGGTGACCGATTGGCGGGTATCCCACAGCGCGAGTAAACATACTCTTTTTATGACCCGCCTAGAAAAGTGGCACTTTAAAAGCCAGCACCAAATTAAACAAAAACAGTGAAACACACACACGAAGGGAGAGAGGGAGGGAGTCGAAAAAGATCCCCGGCCCCGAGGAAATCAGAATATACGTGCGACGAAGAGGAGATGCATCTAGGATCAGCAGTAGAAAGGAGTCCCCCCCGCAATGAATCCCAGAGCCGCCCGCCTCCGCACCCTCTTGCCCAAGGAGCAAGTCGTATGGAACTGCTCGCCTTCCTCCTGCGCCCCTTTCGCTTCGCATGGCCACGAAGCCAGGGGGACGCTCGGTCGGGCCACGTCCAGGCACAGTCCGTGAGCGAGCTAAGCCCAGAAGACGCCCAAGCTCTGGCGGAGCACTCAGCCCGCTCTCGCCGCCCGTCGCGGCCGCATCCCCCGCCTCTCTCCGAGCCAACCCCGCTCCTGCTCGCAGGGCCCCGGAACGAGGGCTGCTTCAGCCGCCAGTACCTTCTCGGCGATGCTGCGCGGAAGCTGGAGGTCCGGGCTAGGCGTCAGCTCGGCGCCCGCTTCCTCGCTGCTAGAGGCGGCCAGCGGGTGCGGCATGTCCCGCAGAGACTTGGGTCCGGAGGAAGGCAGCGCCTTGGGAGTCCCCGCCCCGTTGCCCCCGGCTGCAGACATGGTCGGAGGCGGAGCAGCGGGCGAGGAACCCCGGCCGAGGCAGCGGGAGCGGAGAGGAAGGCGCCGCCGCCGAAATCGCCTCCGGCAGGCAAAGGCCGCACGCGCACGGCGAGCGCCGTCTGGCAACAACCGCCGCGGCTGCTCCGGGAGAAGCGGCCACGAGCGCGCCCGCCTCCGCCGCCTCCTTTTCAGGGCACGGGGGCGCGGCCACCTGCCTCGGAGAGCCTGCGGGCTGTCCCCGCCCCTCGCTCGCCCGGGAAAGACGCGCAGGAGACAACGTAGCGCGGCGCTGGCGGCCGCGAGCGAGGCAGCGAGCGCGCGAGCTCCCCCGGAGAGGCTCCGCGCCAGGCTCCGCCCCCTGGCTGCGAGCGGCGGCCCCGGGCGGCGACAGCGCCGCCCGCTGCAGCCGCGTTGGCCCCGCTCGCTCGGGGCGCCCCTCCTCGCGCTCGGCCGCCGCCGGCTGCCCCTCTTGGCTGGGACGCGTGGGCTGAGGATGCGCTCTTGGAAATGGTTTTTTTGTTCATGCATTTCTATGCAGTCCCGTAAGGGCGGCGCTTGACAGCCGTCCGTAGAAACGCAATGGCATAATTCCTCCCCGAGATACAACATTCAAAACCAATATAACAGCGAAAACAGTTTTGTTACAAACCTTAGATCTGTGAAACAACGTTCAGTGAAACGCCTGGGAGAAAATGGCGGTCTTGACCTGGTGGCTGAGACAGAGTCGGTGCCAGGCTGGCTGCAGTGGGGAGATCGGTCCACAGCCAGGGGCCACCACGGAGAAGCCCTTCTCCTTTATTGTTACCCTCTGCGTCTTCCCCCCCAAGGTGGCATTCAGTGGATGCCTCAGACACTGATCACAGCATGGTGGCCTAGAAAACTTGTGGCTGGGAAAAGTGCTCTGTTTGGTACTCTGGTTCCAGTGTAAGACTTTATCACCTAATGCCAGCTTGGAAGCATATGGACAGCAAATGTAAGGGGACCAAAACTGGTGCTACCCATTCAAATCTTCTGGTCCCAGCATGCACATATGTTCATGCATGCATGTCATGCACACAAACATACACTTAAGTTAGCATCTTGATGTCTTCCTTCCTCCGTGTCTCTTGGAGTTGATCTCAAGCATGCAGTTCAATCCATGGACACAGCAAGCAAAGCTTGAATGAAGGAACTGGACCAGATGTTTTGGCTCAGGTTTATGGGAGTTGTGGTCCAAAACATAAGGAAGGCTCCATGTTGCCTTCTCCTTCCACAGGAAATCTGCTGGTGGGCAGAACCAAAGCCAGCAAAGACAGCACCAGAAATTGGGAGGATCAACCTTTTCTCAGGTTCTGCCACTGCCTTCTCAACAGTGCCGGGTGGCAGCCCTAAGTCTGGGCTGAGTGTTAGCTTGGCGCCCACCTCCTCCCTGCTGAAGGCAGCCAGCAGGTGTCGCATGTCCTACAGAGTCTTGGGTCTGGAGGGGTGCAGGGCCTTGGGAGGCCTCCCCCGCCCTGCTTTTCCGTGGGCACTGGGTACTGGAGTTGGCCAGGGGTTGCCAGAGCAGAACAGTCTTTTGAATCCTCAGCACACAGCAGCCTATACCACCGAAAGAGAAAAGTGAGGGCCAGGAATTTTAAGATCATGAGTACAAGGTTGGAGAAAGGGGGAAAGGATCCACATCCTCCTGTTGCACTTTGCTTCTGTTAGCGTGGTTTTTTCCCAGCTTTGCAATGATTTTGGATACTAATAGTTCAAGGTCACTACCACAGTCTGCTCCTGGTCTTTTGACAGTGAGAATACAGCTTCTCCATCTCTTGATTCCAATTATATAGTCTATTTTTTCTATATTGACCATGTGGTGATGTTCATGCATACAGTCATTTTATCCATTGCTTGAAGTATGTATTTGCAATAAATTGTTGGCTTCACAGATTTCCATGAGTTATTCTCCTGCTTCACTTCTGACTCCTAAGCCAAATTTTCCTCTTCCTATCTGCTAATAAAGTATGGGAGCCATAATGTCCACTAAGATATAGCAAAATCCATTAACTGATTTATTTCTCATTGTGATAGAATATAGTGACAAAATGGTGTTACTCTCTCCCAGCTTCTCTCCTCACACGTTTCCCTGTGTGTGCCTATTTTGCTTGCTAGTCTTTTCTGGCTTTCATTTTGTGCGATTTGTGTCCTCTATGCCTTGACTCTGGGGTGTGTCATCTTTATTTTCATATTTGACACTAACTTCATAAGAAAAGGTTAGTCTTACTTTGCCAAATATCAAGACAATCAACTATGCATTTTTGGATGTGCAGGCAGATTGACATCTTGCTGAAGTGACTGAGAAGCATTTAAAATAGGAGAGTTTTCCTCACAGATCACCATGAGGTTACCAAGAGCTTAATGGCAGAACTGTGGGCAGCATCTCACAGTCATTCTGCTAGCACAAATGACGCTGTGCTAATGGAAACTAGGCTGTGGGATCTGGAAGAGGAGAGACCACCTAAAGTTACATTTGTTCAGTGTGGTTGTGCAAGCAGCTCAAATGCTGGCAATCCCCTAATTCAGGGCTATCAACCCTCAGCTCCTATCAACCCCAGCCAGCACAACCAGTGTTCAGGGGCAGTGGGAGTGGCAGTACAAACCAAATGCCTACCCGTTTCCTAAACAAACCATTTCAGTGGAAAGCAGTCAGAAGAACACCCTTGTCATCCAATGCTCTTCAAAGCTGACAAAAAGGATGTGACAGTTCTCCTGCACACAGTAAAGTATATCATTAATGTTAACAGCCTGCATATGCATCAAGACATTGGTCTTGTATTCTGTATTAGTACAGTGAGGAAAGCAGAACTGCATTATGACGGCCCCTGCCTCAAATGTTGATAACTTTATCACCATCCTCTGTTAGGAGGAGGTCACATGTCCAAGGAAAGTTCTTAGAACTGCAGGACAGCAGAAATAGCCCCTGCTGTGAAAACACAGAGCGTATTTCTGAGCAAACAAGCCTGGCATTAACAAAGAAATGGAGCTGTTGCTTGAAAAAAGAGTGCAAAAAGATCCTTGACGGCAGCCTAGGATGCTGTGATTTAGTGTGTGACCAAACAATACAAAGAGGGATGAAGAGGACGAGTGAAGGGGCAGATTGGCCACCATGGGGCGGCGTGGGAGAGGAACTTTTTTTCCTTCCCTGGCATACATATCACACGTTGTTGCTTTTTCCTGTCCAGCAGGACCTCACATCTGTTCCTGTGAATTTATACATATGCAAGCAATCTCTGTATGCACTGGGGAAGGAAGTACATGCTATTGACATCAGAGAGCTTGGCCATGTTTGATCTTTCACAGACAAGAGAGTTCTCTGCTTGAAGGGTTGCTGGAGGGCCACCCTCTGTTGTAAAGGGAAGCCTTGTCCATTTCTGGTGTATTGCTATTCATTATTATTTATTTCATTTTGGTATTGCCCCACAGCTTAAGTTCTCTGTTTAGAGATAATGAACCAGAAGAAGCATTGCCCACCATCAAGTACTATCTAGACAGCACACCAAACAGGTAGGCAACAGAAGTCACCTGTACACAGCCTTCAACACTACAGTGAAATATATTGTATTTCTATTTAAACTATCTCCAAATGTGCATAAATTAAATTAACTATAAATTAGCATATGCAAATACTATGCAACTCTTTCCTCCTCTATTTTGATGACACATTTCCTCTTGTTATGGACGTCTCCCAGGTGGCAACCCTATTTAGGGATTGTATTGTTTTGCAGGTTTTCCATATGAAGCATTTTTGTGCACTCTTGAATTCTTACTCACAGTTGTATATTGGTTCATTAGACAATACTGAGATAACTGAGATACCTCAGTTAACTGATAACCTCAGATCTGATACCTCAGATAACTGAGGTATTATTTATGAAAACAAAAGGGGTTTTTCTTCCTGTGCAATTGCAATATTCTGCTGTAGCGCACCACCGAGAGGTTTACGTAGCAGAAAAATCAGAAAGAAAAAATCTTGGCCTTGAGCTCAGATGTTAATTCTGTAACAAAATCAAAAGTAGATAAACAATTAGCAAACTTACATAGAAGCTTGTTAATAGTATTTGGGATACTTTACCTTATTTTTTATTTTGCAATTGCTAATTTTTAATCAAGAACAAGCAATCAAGTTCATAGGTTGATGCAGGGCAACTGTGGCCTGGAGCATTAGGGTAAAATATCCTTAGATAAAGACATTATAAACCAAAAATCCCTTCCCCCAAACATACACACACACACAATTAATTCCACAGGCTTTTCTGAAAAGGGAGAGGACAGGGATGACCTCTTGGGAGAGTAAATGTTGGAGTAAGTGGTTTGGGAATGTTAGGCATAGAAGGAGCCTGAGCAAATCAGACTTGAACTGAAAACACTCACAATTGTAATACACAACAGGTCAAATGAGGTGAAAGTAATAAAAGGGGCAGAGGGAACCCAAGGCAAGATTAAGAGGAATAATGCCCAGGTTGCCAAGGTGACTGTGACATGTCGTCTATTGTGACATTTCCCCCAGTGGCTCATCAACCAGATAGGCAGAGGTCTTCTGTGAGCGTAAGTGCTTGAGGCTTTCTCATTCCCATTTTGTAGCATTTTCCGTAATTGCTGTATTTTGAGCAAAGTTCTATTGCTTACGAAAAGGACTGGAAGTAACTGTGCTTAGACCAACACTAGACTGCAGGTCTAGAAGACCTCACAAGACGTATGAAAAAGCTTATTATCACCAGACTCACATCAGCTTTTCCCAAACCAGTAGCTGGGTTAGACTACATCCTCATCAACGGCAGCCAGTCATGATGGCTGGGGATGATGGGAGTTGTACAACATATCTGTGTGGGGGAAGTGCCAGATTGGAAAAGGCTACCCCCTAGGCTCTCTAAAAAGCCATGCTCGTATTGTTGTTCCTAACTAACTTGAGTGGGCCTCAAGTTGACAGAAAATCTAAATGCCTGGGGTAATTCAGGCAACACCCAATGACCCATATGCTTACCATAGATGGGGACTTTGGGCTGATTGGTGATTTGGGGAACATACGGATCTTGCTCCATGGCAGTCCATGCACATGGTAATGAGAACAGCCGCTCTCATCCCTGTTTTTCCTGATTTGCTAGAGAAGGATATGTTATTTTCTCAACCTTTCCCAACAGACAAAAAAGACACTTGTCAATTCTGCTTGAGAAGAGTGACATTGAGACCGACCGGTTGGTCTGCACTCAGCGATGTAAGTGTGATTTCTTAGGGGCTCCTGCATTCTGGTTCCATAACCATCAGAGCAATTCTTTGAAGGAACTTCTCCTTCGCCCCACCCTGCCCCACCCCAGCCAGGGCACTTTTCCAAAGATCGCCCACAGCACCATTTTCCATGTTCTCTGGGAAAACACCTGGTCTTTTCTTGTGTTCCTGTGTCCCACCATCCAAGGCACAGCCTTTTCTCTGAAGCCATCCTCTGCTGGAAGGATGGTCCAATTCAAGTTGGGTTCAAAGATAAAGACTCATCAAGATGCAGAGCTGTGGAGGCCATCAAATTGTCCATTCAACATTTTTTTACCAGGCCTGCAGCTCACCTGGTCCGGTCTTCCCCACAATGGTAGCCTGCACTGCATTTTTATTGAAGTAGCAAAAATAAGTGTTTTGCATCTATACATACAACACCCAAAGTGTGTATCTTCTTTTCTATGGATGCTCATCCTCTATTTTGGTGGTCTGTATGCAGCCATCCTAAATGGATTGGAGTAAACAAATCAAGTCCTCCAAGAATAATCTCAACAGATGGTGGTTCCTATGGGAGCAGGCTAGTCTTAAAGCATCATGGCCCTGGGGCCTTTCTGGCAGAAAGTAGATGGGGATCTAGATCTGTAGGTGACTGGCAGTAGGCAGCAAGACTCTTCAATTCCCAAAGGTTTAACAACAATTGAAAAGCTCATGTTCTTCTTAATTAGGCTGCACTGAAGTCAGGAATACTTGGGGAAAATCAGGAGTAGGTTTGTATGAAGGACTTCGTATGGAAACTCCAATTCATCTACAGAAACAATTTCCTGACAGGGGCAGCATCAGATGTGCCAGTTAGATGGTCTTATAGGCCACTGAACATGATGCTGGTCATTGTGGGCAGGCCTAGAATAGATGTGAGCTGTTTTGAGGAGAGGGGCATTAATGGGTGCTTTTATTATTTCTGAAACCACCCATGAGGCAGCTCGCTCACTTCTCTTTTTTGCTCTTCCATGCATCTTTAAAGGTAAAGTCCATGTAGCTGGACCAAGAGCTTGGACTGTGGCGAAATGACTACTATTACCTCCTACCACCCTGCTCCTGGAATGGCACTAGTCATTTGCTTGTTGCCTAGTCCCCCCTTTGGCCACTCCAGGCAACCCCTTCAAAGCACCCTCCTTGGAAGGATTTTTATTTTTATTTTTTTTAGGTGCAGGGGTGTGAATGTGGGGATTTGAAGCCTTGACTTCAGCAAACCCTGTTTCTCATGTTCTCCCAACTCCTTTCTAGGCTAGAAAGGCTCCGGACCCTCGTTCAAAGTAGGAGTACCAGTGTTGGGCCCCCAGAAGAGGAAAATGGCAGGGATCGTGAAACAGGTCCTGAAGCTTCTTCACAAACCCTTTGCAAGGGTGGGCAGTGCAAAGACGTCCACAGCACACAGACAGCCATTTCCAAATCAAAGGTTCCAGAGAAACCACCTTCAAAACCTTGGGGGTTTCCTCTCTGCAGAACAAGCAAGGAGATTTCAAAAGGGGATGGGGAAAATAGGACAATCTGGAACTGCTGCCAAAACTGTAAGATCAGCCCCCAGGGCTTTAAACCTCAAGAGGAGAAGCTACCGCCAGAGTCCTGCTCCAAGGCTAACCAACTAGGCAGCCATTCCAGGAAAGTCTGTCACTCAGCAGTGCTTAGCATCGCCACGAACAGCACCTCTACATCCAATACTGGAGGTAAGGGGTGCCTACAGGCTTCCCTGCAAGAGGCTTTCAGCCCTCCACTTTACCAGGGCTTCTGCTTCCAGATGAATCGCCAGTCTTAATCTTCTGTGAGATTAAGACTGGTACCTTTACATAGCTTTCTCCCCTTCCCCTGGGTTTTTGTTTGCTTTTATATGTGTCCCACTACTTCTCAGTGGCAGTGTGGCAGTGTGCTGTGGTAGAATTACATAAGTGGGCAAACATTTCATCACAGCATTTCTAAATAATACTATTCTTTTCCCAACCCAGAAACAGGAACAATAGTGAAGTATAGGAGAAGCCCTGGAGGATAACATCATCATAAAGCACCTGCAAACTGCGGGCAAGAAATCATAAGGGCATAATAAATGCCTTGTGTAGAAAAGCTCTTTGACTGAAGGGTAATTGTTTAACCAGGGCAGAGAATCTGGCAAATTGGGCAAGACGGAGACATTCAAGAAGGCTTAAGGACTGGGACTGGCAATTCAGCTGAGAAAAGAATTGTTTCCCATTGGCATCTGGAAACTCTTTTATAAGCTCAGCTGCTGAGCAGGAGGAAATTTCTTGAAGAAGCTGAGAAGGGAAGGGTTAACCCTCTGATCCCTGGGTACATCCTCCCCTCTCAACCCCTCCCCCCCCCCGCCCAAATCCCCTCTTTGCACATCAATTAAGCTTTGGTGGGGGAAACCCTTCCATTGATGCAGATGGAATGATTAGGCCCCACATTCTGTTAAGTACTGCCCTGTCAACACCTCTGCCTGATCTGCCACACCCCTTTGGAAACATAAAGGGGATCATCCTTGCTCCAGACTTCTGCCACGACTTCTGTCCCCCACAGTTTCATCAGCAGATACCCTGGATTCTACCATCCACTCCATTCCATCCATCCAGTCAGAGCAGACCAGCAGAATGGATGTGGAGACCATCATCAACATGATGGAGTGCACACATGCTGGAGAGAAGGTACATCTCTTGTCCCCTCCTGCACTGCTCTTGGAGAGAAACCTCACATTCGCACAACCTTGTTTGTACTCAGCACGGGCACTTGCTCCTCACGGAGCCTGAGTCCATTTGCCATCCCTATGGCTTGATCCCACTATTTCCTTATGGTCTTATTGATCCAGGAACACCATCAAGGCATCAAGGAATTATTCATCCGGTTAAAAAATTATATTGCCTATGAAGGTGTTTTTTTAGCAAAACTTCTCATAGCGATTTATAGAATAAAAATATAAAATACTTTTAAAAGAATGGCTTGGATCCAGAGATATCCCTCTGCACTAGATTGGGCTCTTTTCTTCCGTTCCTGGAAAAATGCAGTCTAGCAGAGGAGCCGGTCTTAGGGAAGATGGACTATTTCTGCTGGTTCCCTTTGCCCTGCAGCCTGTTTAAGCAATCTCCTACACTGCTCCCATATCCCAGAGCAGATTTAGGAAAAATAGCATGCAAGGGGCTGAAGGAAGAGTAGAAGAATTATTTTCTAAGCCATCCAATAGCCAAAGCTCTCTGAGTGGTTCACAACGATTCATGAAAATACAAACAGAAACAATAAAAATGCAAATGCAGTAAAACACAATATAAAATCCCAATATATGAATTTAAAACTGCTAAAAATTCCAATATACAAAAATATAAAACAGTTTAACAGCTAAACCATTTTCAGTAAAACCCATCATAAGCCATTAAATGCCTGGGAATAGAGGGCAGTTTTGACCTGACGCTGAAAAGAAGATAATATTGGCACCAGGTGGCCCTCAGTGGGGAGACCATTCCACAGTTGGAGGCACACCACTGAAAAGGCCCTCCTCTTAGTTGCCTCTTTCTGGGCCTCCCTTGGAGGCGGCAGCTTCCCAAATGCAGATTGTAATGTCCAATTAGATGGAGGTGGGAGAAGCATCGTGTCAGGGATGGTGATCCCAAGCCATGATTTTGAAAAATCACTTCCCCACCAATCTTCCAGTGGGCGTGGTCTGTATGCAGCGTCCCACATGCAAGAAATCTGGACTGAACCCATCCAATAAAAAGGGCAGTTAACTGAAATAGCAGCATTAAAATACCATGCAGATTGACAGAAACATAGAAGCAACAGTTTAAACTGTAGATTCTGTGGCTTTGCAGCAGGTCAGCAGGGAGAAGAAAAGACTTCCTGCTTGCCCCGTGTATCTGTTACCAGGCCTACAGAGATGTGAACACAAGCCTAGGCCCAGAAAGAGGGTCTCTGGCTATTCTTGCTTTTGTTTTCTTCTCTTTTTTCCATAGAATTATATTTTATTTTCAAGTTAAGATATAAATAGAACAGCTCCCCCAAAAAAACCTAACATGCTGCATAATCTAAGCTTTACTCTTTCTGCAGCCACATCTTCAGAGAAGGCCCTACAGCCAGGAGGATGGCAACAGCAGGGGTCAGGCGGGACAGCCAGAAACACGCCACGTCTCTCTTCCACACTGAACCTTTTTGTGGGTTATTAATTGAAAGCAGGTTGAGGCCAGGGACTGCCTTGCATTTGATCAATCTGGGAGACTTCTTGGCTGACATAGTGAGTAAAAATACTTTAGATAAAATTATAATGCTCTTCCACATCATCCATTTCTAGAAATACTTGGACAACAATGAAGAAAACATTAGCTTCCTCCGTGCCATTTCCGCCAGTTGCATGGCTGCGCAAAAGAGCGGCCAGGACACCCTGGATCTCCCCTACACTAAAGCAGAATTGACTGAGGCACTAGTGGTGAGTGAAATGTGGCCCAGGAAATCCAGTAGGAAAGGTGAGAATAGCGTTGGGTGCTGTGAGCCTTGACTGTTGACTTTGGGGAGCAAAGAGACGCCCAAGGGGTTGAGCTTGTGGGCATGACAGAGAGAACTCTGTGGCCATATTGGGAATGGAAGTGGTTGTAAAAAGTAATTTGAGGGGGGAAATACTCAGGGTTCCACTGAGTTGTAATGCCTGTTCTAAGCAGCATTGTGGAAGGTGATGTGAAGAAAGAACAGGCAGATGAAACAGAGATGAAGGGCAGCCCTGTTTATCACACTGGAAATAGAGTCTCTTGAGGCAGGCTAGGGCTAGACGGACTGTGTCAGTGGCCCTCATCTTCTGTTGATCTCTCTCAGATGGTGATGGAGACCCTGCCCATCCACTCAGTGCCGTCCTTCATCCTGTCCTGCTCCATGCTTGCTGTCTACAACCTCAGGTATTCAGACCACCCATGACCATGATATATCTCCTAGGTCCACCACCAGTGTTCCTCAGCGCCATCTTTTTCTGTTCATGGGCTGGGGTGGGGCAGGGATGTGTTTCTATTCAACAGCATTGCCACCTCCCATGCCATTTCTGGGGCACCTTTTTATTTAAAAAACCCACATAGGTCCAGTAATCAATGCTCTCTTACAGTCAATATTTCCTCCATCTCTTTTTTTCTCTTTCAGCCTGTGTCCTCATTTCATTTCATTTCTAATATTTTTTCATACAGTAAAAGCACTCTGGACAGTTTACAAAGATACAATACACTGTAATAACATAATACAGAATTATTTACATAGAAAATTCTAAAAACATTTTAACAATTATCAATACAAATTCCAGCCACCAAATGAGCAGTGTTCAGGAGAAAGGATGGGCCCAGGAGAAGGGGGCATGGCCATCTGGGAAGGCCCTGGGTGCCAGGTCAGGATCCTGAGGGCTAGAGTCAGCCCATGGACATTAGGTTTAACAATCCTGCTCCAGGGAGGTCCAGTTCAACAGAGAGAGCTAAAGAGGCTTTCCTCCTCTCCCAACAGGAGATGGTACAACCAGTCCTGTACGATCTTCATTTGTTACCAATTTCAGTGTGGGCTCACTTCAAGGTGCTTGTATTGACATATAAATTCCTAAACAGCTTAGGACCTGATTACCTGAAGGAACACCTCCATCCATATGTGCCTACCCATGCTTTGAAATCATCTTTGAAAGTCCTCCCGGGCCATCTTTAAAGGATGTGAAGAGGATGGCTACTCGAGGAAGGGCTTTTTCGGCAGTGGCACCTTGTTTATGGAATTCGCTCCCCAGACAGGTTTGCCTGGCACCAATGCTGTATACGTTCCAGTGTCAGGCAAAAACTTTTCTATGCACTCAGAATCTTAATGGTTAGATAGCACCTTATTAACATCTACACCCAGGTCTTCGTTTTACTTTTTTGCTTTGGATTTGTTTATATTTTGGTTTGGTATTTGCTTTTTCTTGGAATCCTGTATTTATTAACTTATTTAGTTATGTCGCAAATTGTTTTTTAAGCTTTATCTATTGTTTAATTGGAATGTTTTATTGATTATTACTCTGTTTTAATATACTGTATTATGTTTGGGATTTTATTGAATGTAAACCATTCAGAGAGCCAACATGGCTAAGTGAATGGTATACAAAATTTTAAATAAATAAATATCAGAATGGTAGTGGAGGGTTTAATCAGCTCTATCATCCTCAAGACAACCTGAGCAAACACTTCTCTTTCACTCGACCTAATCTAATGCTTTTCTCTCTGTCCTACCAGCAAAATGAAACCTCCATTCAGCTCTGAGCACGAGTCAGGCATCTTGCGACTAGCTCTTCATGGCATTTTCAACATGGAAACAGTAAAAGGGGAATCTCACAGCCAGGTAAATGCTGATCAAACTTCCCAGCAAATGTGCTTTTCTGGATCTATGGTACCAGAGCCATTCTTTGGTTTGTACTACTGAGGAACATTGTAGGCTCAGGCTGCTGTGGGCAGCTGCATGTGCCCCAGGAAACAAGTTGGCTAGCAATGTCACTTTCTCCTTTACTGTACTGAATCCTTGGAAGGCTTCCAGAAGTAAGTTTTTACTTGTAAAGGTGGAGCTAAATGGTTTCTATGTATGGTATGCTCATACATTTAAAACATAACTGAACTGCTTGATGTACTTTTAGCATCTTGTGACATTTTACCCCATTGTTCACTTTTTTCTCCCTCCATCAATACATACGTATGTATAGATTCCTAGAACAGTAGGGTTGGAAGGGGCCAAGAAGGCCATGGGCCCAAGCCCTGCTGGTGCAGGATGCCAAGTCACACCATCCCACTCAGACGGCTGTCCAGTTACGCCTTAAATGTTTCTAGTGTAAGTGAACCCACGGCCTCTCTTGGCAACTGGTTCCACTGTCTTGGTATTGCTCTGGCAGTGAGAAAGTTCTTCCTGGTCTCTAGCCTGAATCTGGTGTGCTGCAGTTGAAGTGTGTTGTTCCATGTCCTACATTCAGGGATGAATGCGTGCGTGCGTGCGTGTGTGTGTATGCATGTATATTTACCTGCCATCTGAAGAACTACACTTCATGCACCTGATAAAGTGGATCCCAGTCTATGAAAGCTTATACCATAGTACAGAACTGCAGAACATCAGGTTCAGGGGCCAAATCTGTCCCTCCTGGTGTTTGTCCTGCTCAGGTCACACTCCCAGGTCCTGCCCCAAACTACAATCTGTTTGGTAATTTCCCAGTTTTCGTGCATTGTGAACCATTTCTGCATTTCAGCCCTGCACTGAGCAGGGGGTTGAACCTGATGGCTTATTGACCCCTTCTAACTCTACCATTCTATGATTCTGTGATTATCCTAAAGCTTTTGTTACTGTCAGTAAGAACTTTAAGCTAAAATTTGCTACATTTTCCCTTTGGTCCTGCCCACTGCTGGAAAGAAGGTAGATTATTGCATCAGGTACCATACAACTCCAAAAAAGAAACAGCCAATCTCTTGAATTATTATGGCAAAATAAAATTAAAATTAAAATAAAGAGAAAGCAAAACCCATCTGATTATACCCACACAGAAAAGTACAGAGGACAAGGTTGTAGTAACACTGACAATATAGATACTGTTACCTTTGGTGCGCTTCCTGGACAAATATAATAAACTTAGAAGTTCTGACTGTGGTTTAGCTGTCCTGACCAGATGACAAATCTATTTTCCATGGCTGGTTTTCTTTGTTTTCCTTGCCAGTGGGGGCTGGCCCTCCACCAGGATGTGGGCCCCCCAAACCTTACCGAAACGGAATGACATGAAGGAGGTTCTGCTCCTCTGCCATAATAAACGTGTTTGTCTTCAAGGTGGCCTCTTTGTTGTTACACTGTGCTAACAAGCAGGAGAATACAGCCTGTTGGACCACCCCATGCAGCTTCCTTTGCTTTTAGGCTCTCTACAAATCATCTGCAGACACACTGGAAAGTATGTTGAAGGGCCTGCTTGCTGAAGTTCCAACCACAAGCCATCTGCTGTTTATATTACAGGTGAGTGACATAAAGTGAAAGGGAGCGTCTGGCAGGGTAACAATTTAGCCAGCAGCATCTTAAGCGTACTCAGGCTCTGCAGCATCACCTGCTGTGCCACAGGGTAAGATCATGGCCTGATGATCTTATCATCACACAGGCTCCCGCCGACAGCTCATTTAGCACTGTTCAGCAGCAAGAAATGGGGTATGGGAGAAGAAGACGACACTCAGGGCCGGCTCTACTATTAGGCAATGTGTGGCTGCAGAAGTTGGGGCACAGAGGACAGACCTGTGGATGCCAGCCAGCCTGCCTGCCTTGCATTCCCTAAGCTAGCCAGCTGCCCTTAGGCAGCACGATGTCTTGGGCCGGTCCAGAAGAGATTTTTGAAGGTATACTGTATGGTGTGTAAACCTGGGGTAGATTCAGCAGCATTTCTGATCGCTGCTCCCTTATGTCATAAATGAGACACCTTAAATGATGAACATAGCGTGTAAGGGATGACTTGAATATTGTATATGAATATAAAACACAGCTGCACCCTAGAGCCTCAAACAACAGACGTAACAGCGTACATTTAACAGCAGCCAAGGATCTGCTTCCCAGACTGCCTCCCCTTCGGCTATTAGTTCTTCATGCACTCCAGTCTGATTTCATGCCATTTACCATGCCTTTCACAGCACATCAACTTCTGGATTAATTCACAAGATACGCAAGAGAGATCCAGGGCCATCAAATGCAGCACGTCCTTCCTTCGCCATGCTGTCCGGATACCTGATTTTGATGTGAGCACTCCCACCTGCTGATTCAGCTGGTGGGGTTTGAACACAAAAATATGAGGAGAGGGAGAGCCAAACGGGCATAATCTAGGGGATTCTTTTGCAATTTCTTTAGTTACTGCTCCTGGTGGGCATCTTCGAACCCTCCCAGCTGAGTATCTTCTTTGGGAAATTTGGTACTAGGTGCCTTCCTTGTTAGAGTTAAAAGAGAGTGACTTCAAATCTGTGTCTATTAGCTGCATCTTTCCTCTCATTTCATTATTATTTAGAGTAGGTTCAGGACTTCCAAACCAGATTGGGACCCCAGCATGGATGGATGTAGGAGGCCTTTTAAGATTTGGACTGGGGGCTCTGTAACTACACTAAGATTTAAAAACGTAGTTGCTGGATTCAGATTTACAATAATGGCTGCTATGGCCCTTACACTGCATTATACTTTTGCCAGAGCAACACCACAAAGAGTTTGTGCTTTGCAGTGCTGCTCTTGACAATCTCCTTCTAGGCCCTCTGTCTGTGTTAGCATCACCTCCTCCAAAGCATGGACAGAAGAGCATCTCCTCCTGCAGACATCTTGCCTTGCCAGTGGGGCTTGCTGGGACAGAGGGCAATTGAAAGAGAGGGAGCAGCTATTGTTGGTAGAGCATGGAGCTCTCTTGTTTTCTTTCCCATTAGAAGTCTGGCGAACTCCCCGCCTTGGGACATCAGGTAGCCCAGTTTGGAATCTGCATCACCGATACAGTGGAAGATGTGAGCCAGCAGGCCAGGGAGGCCATCACATGCCTTTATCAGCTGTTGCTTCATCAGATGGGTATGTAAGTCTGGAAGAATGAGACCAGGAGTGATTGAGGCCTGCTGTTATCCCCAGTAGCTCTGTTGTTGTTGTTATTCTGTGCCATCAAGTCATCCCTGACTTATGGCAACCCCATGAAAGGAAGCTCTCCAAAAGTTCTTGTCCACAACAGCCATGCTTTGCTCTTCTAAGTTCAAGGCTGTGGCTTCCCTACCGGAGCCCTTCCATCTCATGTTTGGCCTTCCTTTTATTCTTCCATCATTGGCCTCCCTTTGCATGACTGTCTTCTCCAGGGAGCCTTACTTTCTCAGGATGTGCCTCATGGTGGAGCTAACCTTCATTTGAACCAGTTCCATCCACTTAGAGCAGCAGTGGATAACATTTTATGGCTCAAGGGCTCAACCAGCTTCAGGCAAGGCAATCAGGGGCCACTTGCTAGCAGCAGAGGCCACCACTCTCTTGGCAAGTCATCTTGTTGTTGTTAGTCGCGAAGTCATGTCCGACCCATCACGACCCCATGGACAACATTCCTCCAGGCCTTCCTGTCCTCCACCATCCCCCAGAGTCCACTCAAGCTTACACCAACTGCTTCAGTGACTCCATCCAGCCACCTCATTCTCTGCCGTCCCCTTCTTCTTTTGTCATCTATTGTTCCCAGCATTAGGTTCTTCTCCAGTGAGTCCTTCCTTCTCATTAGGTGGCCAAAGTATTTGAGTTTCATCTTCAGTATCCGGCCTTCTAAAGAGCAGTTAGGACTGACTGGTTTGATCGCCTTGCAGTCCAAGGGACTCGCAGGAGTCTCCTCCAGCACCACAATTCGAAGGCTTCAGTTCTTCAGCGCTCAGCCTTCCTTATGGTCCAACTTTCACAGCCATATATTGCAACTAGGAAAACCATAGCCTTGACTATATGCACTTTTGTCGGCAGGGTGATGTCTCTGCTTTTTAGTATGCTGTCTAGATTTGCCATAGCTTTCCTCCCCAGGAGCAAGCGTCTTTTAATTTCTTGTCTGCAGTCCCCATCTGCCGTGATCTTGGAGCCCAGGAAAATAAAATCTGTCACTACCTCCATTTCTTCCCCATCTATTTGCCAGGAAGTAAAAGGACCAGATGCCATGATCTTAATTTTCTTAATGTTGAGTTTCAAGCCAAATTTTGCACTCTCCTCCTTCACCCTCATCAAGAGGTTCTTCACTTTCTGCCATTAGAGTGGAGCCTGGGGAAGAAGCTATCTAGCCTTTTTAGCACATCCTTAATTCCATGGGCCATATTGGCTGACAGGCAGGAGGTTCCCCTTCTTTGCTGTAGAGCCTTTTTCAATATGTGTGTCTCTGTGCAGAGATTTCAGAGAAGCTTAGAGATGACCGAATCCTTTCTGGACCTTTTAGGAATCTCATGGTATCTGTATTATTAGAAACTTCTTCCATTGTATCTAGTTGAGCACCACAGCATTGATCAATCTCCCCTTCTAGGCCAGAAGAGAAACCCAGCCCTAACCTTAACTATACTCTGATTGTGTGAATTCCAGAAGGAAAGCATCCTGCAATCAAGTTAGGACTCACCTGAGAAATGATCTTGCTCCTTTGGTATTTGTCCTTGTCCTAGCAAAGGATCCACAGCTGTACTGATGCTGCATTTCATGGTGGTGTTCTCTCCTCTCCCATAAGCTGCACCCCATACATAAACACAGAGGTAGAATATTATGGGCTTAATGAGTTTTCAAAGTTACTTCTAAGACAGATCCAAATCTTTATTTTCTCAAGTCTTGCTTCATATTGCAGATAAATGTCTTAGGTGAAAAAACTCAGGTACCTCACAGGTGCCTGCATAAAGCATGGCTATTAGCCAAGAGGAGCAGATATATCTCAAGCTATATTGTCAGAAAGAGCCATTGTGTACAGAGAAATAGATATTCAGCTTCTGGTGTCTCCCTGCCAGGGCTGAGCACCAGGGAGGCCGGAGAATTGTGGTGCCACAAATCAGAAGACAAAAAGATGCTGGCTTATATGGACACCTGCAGGGTGGGTGAGGTAAGAGAGCCCTTTGAGACAACATGATGCATGGTGGCCACTTGCTCTTCCAAAGTAGGGTTGCACAGCAGGCACTTTCAGCTGAAAAGTCCCTGCAACATCAGTGGTTCTAATGGACTCTTCTGCCCATGATATCCTTCCTATTATAAGAGCAGCCTTCATGTGCCCATGCCTGCCAGTCTGACTGCAATGTGGCCACCACAGGTAAGACAGTTTGTCAAGACTTGAGGAACCCCTTGGTTATGCAGAATCATGTTAGCTGGAAACTGAAAGGAAAAAGCAAACCGGGAGAACTTGTTTTGGACAGCATGTTCAGTGGCATCTAGAAGTCAGGTGGGCCTGTGCCAGGCATTGGCTTGTTTGAGTTCCTAACAACTTGAGATGTTCTGGAGATTGTTTAACCAACAAGGTGGAAAACGCACACCTCTCCCCCAGGTGATGATTTCGGGACTGAAGGTGTGAAAAAGGATGCCTTGTTCCTTTCTCACTCTTCAGGAACTCCCCTCCCAATAAAGAACAACATGGTGTGCAGATCTGGTACTAGCAGCCAACCCTGGACCTGAGTGACATTCAGAGCAGCGGGGAAATGTTTCTGGAGACTGGGAAAGAAAGTTCTGAAACTCTGCCTCCATACAAGTCTGAGTGGTGCTACAGGGCCCCTTCTTCCAGGCTGGCTGGGGACTGAAAACACCCTGCACCATTTTGCTGCAAACCTCCACTTCTACATTAGAGCTTAAAAAAAGAAATACAGGAACAAGACACTTAGAGTGCTATCATAGTAACATGACCACTTGTTGGTTTCAGCTGTTTGGGAAGATCTTCACGGAAGATCAGAAGAGAGCCTTTCTTCAGACTTCTTTGCTGGCCGTGTATAATCCCCTGATGCGGATAAGTGAGGCAGGGATCCTCCTGGTCTATTCCCTCCTGGGGAAGGCAAAGGTGTTAATGGACGATGTGGTGAGACACATGGCTACATTTGTAAATGGAGGGGGGGGTTGCTGGACCCATTCCCATCAAGGCAACAGTAGACATTTCCAGGGACATTACCTGGCACCTCAGAGTTCTGGCGTGCAGATCCATGAAACAGACATCCATGTCCTAACACCTGCCTGGCTTTGGAATCACTGGAAAGTAATTATAGCTCACCAGTGATGGCAAAAATAACAGGGAAACAAAGGATGCTTCTCACCACTAAGCCATTGAAGACTCCTTATCCCCATTCACTTAATTCTGGAGGCATCTGTGCCACAGAGATTAAGGTTTTGGCATTCCCTCTGAAGATATTAACACTGGCCAACCCTTCTGCAAGCTCTGGCTGACCACTCCTCACCATAATTCAGCTTTGGACTCCACCAGGACTCAGCCAAGGAGTCTTTTTTCAATACCAGAGCTAAGTTGTGCGGATGTACCGCTGAGCATGTACCGGCTACCTTTCCTCCTCACCACTGCAACATGCTTAGGATTGGCTTGAAAGGGGAGTGTGACCACAGAACAGAGGAGAGCTGGCATGTTATTCAGCCTGCAGTAGCACATTCACTGCTCAGGACTTACTTCTGAGTAAAAGTGCAGGGAGGCAAGCCGCAAATAACTTGGGCTGCAGTCCTATATACACTTTCCTGGGAGTATGTTTAATGGGGCTCACTTCTGAGTAGACATACATAAGAGTGCATAAATGAGCAGTATTTATCTGCCCCCTTCCAAAAAAACCAACAACACCCCTTTCTGTTTTTTATAATTTGTGATAATGGGCACTGACCAACAAAATTCTTTCATTTGCAACTGTGTGAATCTACTTTTCCCAAAGCATTGGGGAAGGAAGAGGAGAAAAGATAGTCTCTTGATTGCCAGTGTTATGCTAAATACATTTCAGAACCTTCATTACCTACCACTGTGGATGGAACAAAGAAGAGTAATAAAAACCTCATGGAGGGAGAAAAAGTAGGCAGGAGACTGAGAACGGGCCACAGAAATTCTCACTTTCAGAGCATTTCAGAGAAATCGGGGAATAGGGGATACAGGGTGGAAGGAGTATTTATACTTCTATTACCCATCTCAGGAGAGGTGGCTGTGGGCAGTTTCTTGCTTTTTAAAAATGTGGCACTTATTGAAAAGTGTCACGTTTGCCAACAGAACATGAGGTGCTCTGCACTTATTCCTCCAGCACTTCCTGGAATGTAATATCACAATTCTTCTTTTGGTATAATCTGCTGCCAGCAGCTACCCAGGAGAAGCTAAGGGTGGAAGGAAAAAAAGACATTTATGGAAGCTACTTAGACCCTTTGCTGTGTTGAAGCTACTGAGCTTCTGCAAAAGCCAACCATTCTAGATGCTGTGTGCAACACCAGTATATCACAGGAAGCTCTCCTTGTGCTAAGGTCTCTTAGTCACTAGAAAGCTACTGGGCTTAGAAGGAAGCCTTACATTAACACAGCTGGTGTCACTGGAGCAGCTCGAACGATTTGGGGCACGTGCCTTCTAATGCCACCTATACCCATGCCCATGGACTTTTTAGAACCACGCACAATGTACTGGTGAAGGATGTAGGAGTCTCACAGGGAAGTTAAAATGGTTATAATACCAATATTTTTTGGCCACAAAGAGATTGCATACATCATGCACAAAATGTCTGTTGTGTTTTTTAAGAAACTCACAGTACAAAAACCTGAGCAAAACCACTAAGTACCAAAGAGATGTTTGAACAGATGAGCATGCAACACTTGGGAAGCAGGTGGAACCCAAATGGACTCAGAAGTCTGCGGGGAGGATGAAAGAGAAAAGCATCTGATCTGGAGGCTGTACGTGTATGAAGGAAGGCAGAAGGAATGGGTGCTTGCTGCAAAGTAGAAAAAACTGCACTTGTTCTTGCAATAGGGTGGTGAAATGTGGTTTGCTTCCTCCCTTTCCCCACCTTCCAGGTTAGAGAAATGGAGGAAAAGATCTACAAAGAGCTCCACAAGCTTCGGATATGCCGAGAGGTGCCGGAAGCATTGCAAAGCCTCTTTCCAAGTAAAGGTAATATGGTCAGGAAGCACCGTAGCGTGATGGCAGAGCACTTCTCTGTGGTGGTTGTCAATTTGAAGGGGACCTACATGTGAACGGATGCATATGTCTAAGGCTCCCGCCATGGGGACAGGAACCCTGGCCAGTCAGTGTCCAGCCCCCATAAAAGGACCCCTATATGGAGTGCTTTTTGGGGGGGGGGGAAGGTGTCGGAACTCACTCCCGGTGTGTGCAGTAAGCACACACACCAATCTCAAGCCCAAGCCACTATCTCTCACCATCAGAGAGCAGATAGCAGACACAGTAGCAGCCTGAGGCACTATGTTAATGAAGTTTGCTGCTGATCTGCTAGTTCAAAATCACTTCCTAAAATCCATTGAAAAAAAGGTGCCAGAACGCCTTCTATGACAAAAAAAGCCCTACCTATATGCATACAACTGTATTTGTATAGGCCCTGCTCCAGAGTGACTGAGAACATACAGTCCAGCATCCTGACCTAGTCCACATTCTTTCATCACCCCCTTCACACATTCATTCGGGTACTGAATACTTGAAGCCCTTGAGGAGAGCTTGAATGAAGTTAAGTTGGACAGAACTTCTGGGCTATGTGAGTGATCCCTGTGGGTTTACTTTCTCTGCTTCTTTACTTCCACTGCTGCTGCTGCTTGTCAGCAGTTGCTGGCCACTGTGTGAAAGTAGTGCTGGACTAGAGGGATCCTTGTCTGATTGGCATCAGGGCTCCTCCTGTGATCTTCTCATTCATGATATGAAGGTGGCACTTCTAAGCTGCCTTTTTTGTGTGCTGGGACTACATCTAGTTTCTTGTGTGGGTAACTTGTGGCCCTCTAGATGTTTTGGCTTATGATTCCCATGATCCTCACCATTGACTATGCTGCCTAGGACTGATAGGAGTTAAAGGCCAAAACATGTCAAGGGCCATGAATTGCCCACCTAAAAGCCTAGAGAGAACAGGCCCACATGTCAGTTTTACTTAAGGCAAACAGTTCATTGTAATATCAGTCCCATAACATGCTTTTAACCATGCCTTTGCATACAGTACTATTTCCCAAGAATAATTTAACTGATTTATTAACTCTCCCTTTTCTGCTCTTCTTTTTTGTTCAGCTGACATGATTCTTGAGGATAAAAGGAACTAAAATGCCCATGACAATACTACTTCAGGCTTGAAAAAGAAGACAGCACGGTGCAAAGCTTAGCAGCATGTTTTCATCTGGCCACTCTTGCGAAACGTGTCTCTTTCTGCCACCCATGTGATGGAAAGGCAAACTGAGGGACCCCATGGAAACTGTGGGGGAGTTTGCATCAACAACCAATTTTGTGCTTGATCTCAGAGCTGTGCTCACCAGGCCACACATCACCAGGCACAGTAACACCAGAGGGGAACAGCCAGTGGGGCACACCAATTCAGTGATCCCAGGGGCCCTAACCATAGTAATTTTTCCAGTAAGCACATCTTTTTCTTCTGATTAAATGGATGTATGTTTCTTCTGGGAATTGTTTTTGTTTTATGCTGGATTTTCTCATTTTTATTGCACTTTTTTGGTAGGCTGCCTTTTGTTTCTTTGCAAACAGGTAGGATATGAATGAGTGTAAGCCTCACCCTGAGTGTTTGCTGCTATAAAATGTGGTGACAACCAAATCACATTACAATATTTTCTCTCATTTTTTTTTAAACAGAACAAACCTAGCCTGGAAGAAGTAAGTTTAAATGGAGGAAGGGCTTAGAGGGACTAAAACTTCTTCCACCTAGCATTTTCATGTTGCTTTCAATGGCAATTTTGAGGAGAAAAGCAATCTAATAAAAAGAATTATAGCATAATCCTATATCAAAATGTCCAGATGCTTATCTGCATACAATTTGCAGATAACGCCATATATACATAGCCTAACACCTGCAGCCTTCTTGGTGGTTTTTTGTTGTTGTGTTTTAAGACCAGGAAAAGTTATAGGAATCTGTATATAACAGCTTGACCACGAAGGAAGTATTACTGGGCAGTTTTACTTGCCAACTTCCAGAAAAGAGCTATGAGCTGGGTGACTTTTGAAATTACTAAAACAAAGAACTACATGAGCATTCACTTTTCTCTTTGCATATGCTTTTGTTGGTGGGATGGAGTTGGAGGATTTAATGATAAAGGATTTTATCTAATATTAGTCTAACTTAAGCCCAGTTCATTTCAGTGAATCTACTCTAAGTAGTACCATCACTGAATGCAATCTCATGTCCTGACTCCCTGTACTGTCCCTTATAGGCAGCTGTCATTTTACCCCTGTAATGAGATAGATTAAAATTGCCCATAAAATTCGGTCTCTGGTCCAAAAGCCTGTCAGTTCATAACATTCTTATGGCCCAACGCATGCGTGCTGCTTGTTTCATTCTCTCACATTGTTCAAGCGCGGAACAATGGAAATCTGCTTTCATCGTTCATAGTCTATTAGCTGTCATAGACTCATTATACATAAAGACTGACGTCCATTATTTGGAATCGTGGCTTCCAATTCCTTTTGACACCTCCCCCACCCAATCCAAAGACAGAAGCAGATCTTATTTCACGCTGACATTTGATTTATATGTGTTTAGTTTGAAGCGCTTTTTTAAAATAATGTTCTGCAGATGCGGGGCTTTTGTTATAATTTCTATATTGCATAGGAATGTGCTGTGGCTGGGAGAGGACGACTTACGACAGCCCTGCAGTACAGTCCGTTGTAAGCATGCATCTACGAGAGCTAATAAACCGTTCCAGTTCTCTTTTTACAACAATTCAAATTATTATATAATGCACTAAAATGCTTCAGTGGGAGTAGTTCTAGCTGCCCTCAGTTATTATCGTCGGTGCTCATCAAACACATCTTAGGCTACAGCAAAATAATAATATAATACAGCGTAGTTAATTTCGCCGCGCATTCACTTAAATGCACACACACGACTCCTTTGCAGCTAACAAAAGTGTCAAGTGAAACTGGAATCTGGACACTTTTGCTTCCCTCTATACTTTTATAAGTCTCTATCTTTTCTGCCACTTACTATGGTTGGATAAAAGGATGTGCTTCCGCGCACGGCGCGTCTATGCAACGTCACGAGGTGAGTGATTCGACAATTCGTTGGGCAATTCGGTCTAGAAAAAGGGGAGGTGACGGGAGAGTCCATCTGCGCAGCCGAGCTGAGGGGAGGAGAGGGAATGAGAGCGAGAGAAAATGGCGAGAGGCTCACATGAATGAATGATGGAGATGTACAGGGGTTGCCACCCGTCAGGTATGTAGGGTGCTTTTAGAAATTAGTGATTTTAAATTTGTTTTTAAATAAAAAAAATAGAGCGAGAGCTTTTAAAAATTAGTGATAGCAGAAGTCCCAAACTTCCCCATTTGAACTGCCCCTGCCTTTGCTACAGGAATTAGCAGAAGGTGTAGTAGCAGAACTTTAATGCAGAATGATGCTTGGTTACTCCGCTTCTGTGGGTTAGGCTTAGGTCCGCCTAGAGAAATGTATTTCAGGAGACATTTAAGGACACAATCTTATGCATGTTTACACAGAAGCCCTACAACTCCCAGCATCCCCCAGCCAAGGTGGGAGATGCTGGGAGCTGTAGGGCATCATTCTACCTAAACATACATAGGATTACACCCTGATAAATATTCTGAAATAAATCCAGTGGGACATGGTCTTAAAGAGATGTGTACAGGTGGGCAAACTTATGAAAATATGTCTTTTAAAAAAATTAGTTGCAGGTTGCATTAGCTTGTATTGAGTGTTAGTCAAACCCAAGTCCCATGTTCAGTGGGAATTCAAACCATGATCTATGGAAACCTTTGTATTAGGAATGTATACATAGAGAAAAGAATTCTAATACTCCCATGTATATTTTTCTGCCTAAAAATGTATAGGATTGCACCCAAAATAAATCATACTCAGCCTTTCTTCCCTGAGACCCATGACAGTATGCTTAAGTTCCCATAGAGTTTTCCATGCAGACACTGCAGGCTTAGTAAGGATAATGTCAGTTACTCAAGCAGAGTTAACAGAAAGCCATTCAAGATGGGATGAGACAAATGTCCCTTGGGTAAGAATTCCAAAATCTGAATTGCTGATGCTAAGGAAGTAATTGCTTGTTCCAAAATAATGTTCATTGGGAGAAGGTGAGGTACAGTAGGGGATCTGCATTCATGAGCTTGAAAAACAAGCAGCAAGAAGGCAAGACTTCAGATATCATGGTACCTAAGGACTTGTAAGGTCATTACCAGCAATTTGTATAGAGCCCTGAAACAAGTTATAAATCACTGTTTCAATAAGGGTATCACATACTTCCGGTAGGCTGTCCCTGTGAACGACCTGTCACCAGAACAGCTCTGTGTTTATTCTGGTGACTTACGAATTATCTGAGAACACTGATGACTTGGCCTTTACTTCATTAATATACTCATGCCACAATAAATCTGTTGATCTTTGAGATACCGCAGGTATTTTTCTGTTTGCCATATTGTAGCTGACACTCTATTTTTGCAAGTGCTCTCCAAAATACGGATGGTTTTGAAACAAGGTACTACTATGAAGCAATACGTTAAGCAAGACATGTCTCCATGCTTGTCCTGCAGTGTAAAAGAAACAGACGGTTGATTTCAGCTCTGTGTCTTTGCCACTGTTTGGGATGAGGAGAGCCTGAGAGTATGACCATTCAGACTTCGGAGCCACAGCCCTATGCAAAGAACTGCGCCAGCTGCAAGGGCAGAAGGAGGGCACTCCAGACAGTTCCAGCTCCACCTAGAAATGCCTTTCCAGTGTCGGATCTGGGATTCCAGCTTCTCCTGTGATTGTCTAGACAGCATTTAGAAGCTGTAGGTTTGTGCCCTTCATGTACTTTAGAGTTGCATGCCTTTATGTCCACATACTAATGTAGATTTTTTTTTAAATAGCTGATATAAGAACAAGTTATAATTGCTTCTCCTAAAACTAAGTCAAGAACTGGAAAGATGGCTTCAAACCCTTCTGGACAAGGTAAATGTTAATGTTTGGTAATCTCCAATTTGGTATGTTGAGAAGATGCTAGAAATTCTCTTGTGGTTTTATTTTAGAATGGAACGAAGGCTTTCTGCTTTGTGCTTATGTGAAATAAAAACAAATGATACATCAGCATTTTATGCTAAAGGAACCTTTTAGCATGTTTGCAGTGGAAAACCCTAATACATTTCCTTGTGGAACCTTTTGGCATGATCAGAGGTTCAGCATCTTATATTAAAATTTTACAAGCTGTTCAATTCCATTAAAAGGCCCAGGAAGAGGTAAATCATTCTGATTCAGAGATACATGTGCATATGCCAGAAGTGATGTTTGTTTATTTGGTCCATACCAAACTGGCAGTTATATCTTTGATTTGGATGGAGATATGCATTTAAAACCAAGTTATATATCCAGAAATAGATCAAGGACAGAGATTTCTAAGTATCTTTTTATGATGTGGCAACTCACTTTTATGCTTAAAATTGAATACATCCTGGCTTCATAAGCTTAGTTTGTCTCTGTTTTCCTCCACACATGAATTAGGCCACTCTTCCAGCATCAGTGCTCTCCTCAAGATCACATTGTGGACCTTACCTCTAATTATGTCTATTTATATAGCACTTCTGGTTGATGCTTGGAACACTGCATAAAAAATAAAATGACATAGAACATGTTTTGGTTTTTTTAGTCTACAAGTCGTGCCCGACCCTTCATAACCCCATGGACAACATTCCTCCAGGCTCTCCTGTCCTCCACCATCCCCCGGAGTCTACCCAAGCCCACACCCTCCATCCCAGTGACGCCATGTAGCCATCCCAACCTCTGCCATCTCCTTCTCCTCTTGCCTTTAATCGTTCCCAACAATAGGGTCTTCTCCAGTGAGTCCTTCCTTCTCATTAGGTGGCCAAAGTATTTGAGTTTCAACATAGAACATAGAAACATAGGGGGAAAAATGAGTCAGAAGGGGTCTCCCAGGCCATCTAGTCTGACCCCTGACTCCACTCATGTTATCTCCAACCTGTGGTTGTCCAATCTTTCCTTGATCACCCTCACTGAGGGGGCCTCAATCACCTCCCTTGGAAGCCCATTCTATAACCTATGGGTTCTAACCTTCAGAAAGTACTTCCTGACATCCAACCTGAAGCATGGTTCCTTGAGTTTTGTCCTAGTGGAACACATCCTGCCTTTCACTGCAGGGAAGAACAGGGCATGGCCCTCTGCCACATCACATCTCCTCACATACATATAAGTCACTAAAAGATCCCCTGGTGGTCTCCTCTTCTCCAGTTCCCGCAATCTCTCTTCATATGTCATCCTTCCCAACCCGCCTACCATTCTTGTGACCCTGTGCTGAGCCAATTCTAACCTAGCTATGTCTCTCCTAGAATGTGGAGTCCAGAACTGGACACAGTACTCTAGTTGTGGGTGCATGAGAATTGTGTAGAATGGTATCAACACCTCCCTAGATCTGGAAGCCACACTTCTGGCTATACACCCAAGGGTGGCATTTGCCTTCTTAATTGCTGCTCATACTTCTGGTTCATGTTCAGCCTGCTGTCCACAAGTATTTATACATAAATGAATGAGAGAAAAAGGATGCAAAGGGATATTACACAAATATAGCATATAATTTTAACATCAAACAAATTCATGAAAAAGCCAACATTTCGATTGCCTCTAACCATAGTTAAGTCAATCAATTCTTAATCAAGGTTCCCATACAGATTGGTCTAATTTATCAAACTAATTGCAGATAATATAATTTTAGCACTGAAGTAAAACCACTAACAAGATTTTTACAAATTCTGTTTTTTTAATATTAGTATAATTGCATATAATAGACTTTCCATGTTTTCATTAAATTCTTTGGAATGTCTTTTATTTATATAATTGGTTAGCTTTGCCATTATAGCATACTTGGCTAGCTTGTTTTCCAATCTCCACTAGTTAGACACTTTCCACTTTGATGTAATTGTCACTCTTGCCACTGTTATCATATTTAAATAACTCCAGCATAGTCTTTGGAAAAGTCTCTGGTATAATAGTAACATATTTTTAGCATTCATTGGAAACTTAATTTTAAGAATTTTCTGCATTTCCACATGTATCTGTTTCCAAAATCTTTTGCTTTTATCACATGTCCACCACATATGGTAAAAAGGCTCATCTACTTCTTTAAGCCTGGAGGAATGTTGTCCTTGGGGTTGTGATGGGTCGGGCATGACTTTGCGACTAAACAGAAAAAAAAACTTCTTAATATTTTCCATTATAATTCTTATCCATTTTCTGTTTATCCTTCTGAGTAACATACCACAGAAAGCACATCTTATACCAATTTTCTCTTAATGCTTGTCTGGCTGTGAATTTTATATCCTTCTTCCATTGGACTTCCCATTGACGGGATGATATTTCTGCATCCAACTTTTCATGCATGTTTTGACTTGTTGAGTTTCAGTATCACATTAGAGTAAATGTTTATGCATTCATCCTAGTAGATGGCCTTTTTGATGTTTATTCATTGTTTCAAAAAATGTTGGGCCTCTTACTGTACCTTCACCCAATTGGGTTTCCTTTTTTAATCTTGAAATTAATTGATAATGAAGAAGCCATTCTTTGTTTGTTTCCCTTCATCTTTTAATCCTTGCCAAAGCTTGATTCATCCTTGTTGAGCAACCATGTTTCCATATATTATAAAGTCATTGTTCTTCCTTAAATATTTTCCATAGTATGCTTCTATTGGAGACATCAAGGGAGAATTGGAAGACTGATTCTCTGGAATACTAAATTTTTATTAAGCTGCCACTAAATATATGGCTATTAGTTGGTGTCAGAGCTTTTTTAATAGGTTCATTTGTCCATAAACCTTTATGTCTTTATTCCTGCTTTAAGATCTACTATTTAAAATGGCTTTTTGCTTTATTTTGGAACTTGTCTTTGACTCAACAGTTTCGCATTCATTTTGCTAAACCATAATATGTAAGTGAAGTCTGAAAGAGCATTTGAGATGAGGTCTTCCACTGAAGGGGTGGGGCTGTGCCAACACCTTCAGGTGCACTCAGATGGGATTCTAATTGCT
Organism: Varanus komodoensis; assembly: GCF_004798865.1. Lineage (NCBI taxonomy): Eukaryota > Metazoa > Chordata > Lepidosauria > Squamata > Varanidae > Varanus > Varanus komodoensis. The sequence goes on along the minus strand of NW_025336374.1, from coordinate 1,731,201 downwards.
GGACACTCATTGCTGGACACTCTAGTCCTGTTCAGGCAGGAGAAAGGGGCTGTAAGAAATGGTACCCCAAATTCTGATCATGTGGAAGCTGTGTGCAAGCAGCTGCTCACACATAACGTTTCCTTACTGTGATATCCATGCCAATACATGCATGCCGGGGCAGGGGATGGATCCAGTGCCATGAAGGATTGCAGGGGCGAGTCTGGAAGTGTGGCTCCCCTTTCTTCTCCATGTGGAAGTTTAGATGTGGAAAATGCCCAAGAAAGGCTGTTGTGTGACGGTCTTTAACATCTTTAACACCTTAATGGAGTCTCTGCAATATCAGGGCCTTCCTTCTAGACACCTTCACCTATCAGACCGACAAACTGTTTTCTAGTATTAAGTATTTGTCACCAGACCAGGAAAATCTAATTCTTTTCTCCATTAGCCTAATCTAGTTAGGTGTCTTCTTGAGCTTCTCTAAATGTGTGTGATGATTGCATCGTGTGTGCTGCTTTTCAGCCACAGAATTCTAATCACGGTACTTTCCCCCCTCCCCCCCTAACATTTAGCAACATTTCTCAATTAATGACTTTGCTTCAGCTAATAAAGAGAAGATGAACTCCTGCTCTTAGCTTCTGACCAACTATAATGCTGTGCCAATAAAATGATCAGTCAAAATGATGCTAGGGATGATCTAATCTAATGAATTACCTGTTTTTTCCCAAATTTTCAGGTAATGGGCACAGAAGGGATTGCAGGGTGGGAAGAACATTTTTGAGTGCTTTCTCACAGATAAACTAAATTGTTTATGGGAGAAGGTTCTAACCTAGATTTTTTTCCTCTCCATATTCTCTCCATATAAACTGTTTTTTTCATGGTTAGAACATTTTTATGTGGAATAGCAGTCAATTGTGAAATATCTCCCCTAGAGTCCAAAGTGGTATAATTTGCCATTGTGTCTCAGGACATTAGGCCTCCTTGGGCTTGTTAGTTAAAGGGTAATTGATAATTAATTGGATAAGAAAAATTTATAAACCTGAAAGGGCTGTAGTGCATAAAATTTCTGAATGTGCTTTTTTTTGTGTGTGTTAAACAGCTTTTTCTCTCATCAGCACTGAATATCCTGTATAGCATTTAAAAAAAATGAACTGATTTGTTAGCAGTTAGTTTTTGCCACATGAAAGTATATGGAGAGATGACCATGATTAGCAGAACATTTCTTGCTTCTTTAATATGTCTTGAAGTGATTTCTTGTCAATTTATCCTGTTCTAATTTAAAGTTACAGAGCATTTCAGAATGTTGTGCTCTTCACATTGGGTCATGTCAAAAAAAAGGGTGGGGAAAGATATGTTTTTAGTTAGCATTAAAATCACTAATCCTAAGGCTCTAAGGGCATTAATTAGTGCATATATACAGATTTCCACAAGGACTCCGTATCCGTAAATACAGGACTGTATCATCATTATCAGAAGCAAGTAAAATATTCATACTTTAATAATTCAAGGGAAATTTAATGAGCAACATGCATTTTCCTTAATTGTCGCTGAATGTGTGAGAGAACACACCCAAATGCAAATCATTCTTAGAAAGGGATAGAGAACTGGCTTGTTGATTGAGATTGTGTTAGACACAATGAGGTTATTATAAATGGTGCAGTGAGTCTGTGCCACATGGCATAGAAATCTATATTCTGCTTCCAAATTTGGTCCGCTTGTGTGTGGATGATAAGAGTTCGGAAACTGTGTGATCTTGCTAGGCAGAACAGGTATCTACCAATCGGCAGAAGACCCTGCCTTTCTGACAAATACAGCAAGTAGACATTATCTGCCCCTAAAGTCCCATGGGCCCCTGAGAAGCACATACACCTTTCCAAGGAAGCTCCTGCAACCATTTTGGGAGCAGAGCTTGGCTGAGGGCTCTGCTGATCTCTGCCCTGGAAGTGATGGTTGGCCGCTTCAATGGACTCAAGCTGCAAGGGAGAGCATGGCTGTCTGTATTGAGCTCCTCAGACCAAGACCCACTGGGAGGAATCCTTCCCAGTAACCTGTGCTTCCAGATGAGAGTGGGATAAGTCGCCTGTGCGGGGTGAGGGGCAGAGTAGAGATAGAAATCTACGTAGGGGATCCTGTTAATCAGCATCTTGTTTTGTGAATATTTCTCTTAGAAGAACTCCGTAACCAGGCTTGGGAAATCAGTGCATTCTTTGCTCTGCTCAGCTGCTCTGTGTTTTTTGTATAGCAACCTACTATTGAGGAGAAAAAAGTCCTTCTTGTTTGTTGTCTGACTGTGAGAGGAACAGGCAAGACCAGCAAGTCATTTTATATAAAAAAGACTCTTCGTCGTAGGTGCACCTACAAATATATGGTAAACCCGTCTCCAGTTGGGACCAGCTGCTACAGTCATCCCACACAGCAAATTTAACTTTTTGTAATGATTAGTAACAGAAAACGCCATAGCAGGAGATACTCAGTTTTTGTGCATGATTATCTTGACCCAGACTTTTTTTTTTTTTTTAGGACGTCTGGTGTCAAAATATCTGCCTCCAGGCTGATCATTATAAATTCTGACCTTCCTGACAGAGATTTATTTTGTATTTTTGACCCTCTTGAGTCTCTCCAGTAGAACCCTAAGTAACAGACCCTTGTTGTTTGGTCATCAGAAAAACATATTCTTTGCTAAAATGAATTCTCTGAGCTCAGTCCTGACGCTGAACTGTGTATCTACTTGGTTGAATGCTGGACTGTCTTCCATGCCTGAGAGACTGCAGTGGACTGACACTAATTGTGATTAGCTTGCAAGTGCAGAGAAAGTCATTTATTTAGAGAGTGTATGGTGGTGTATAGTTTATAGTACATAACCACCTACAGTTTCCAGGTTTATAGAAGATTTTTCTGGTCAGGCTGCATCCATATTAGCACACGAGACTTTGTTTGTTTCTTGAATATTATGTTAGACTGAAACATGCTTATCTAACTCAACACCCAGTCAACTTAATCTTTGTAAGCCCCACTTCCTCATTGTTAGTAATACTGTTTGCAAAACTTCAGTGGTGCACCTCAGACAGGAAGCATGAAAAGACTTCTTTAGAAGAAAGGCTGACTCAACACCATTTGCGCCATCGTAATGTATATAATATAGTCTATTTGTCTGACTTTTTGTCAGACATGAAGACTCAAACCAACCACATTTAGCTTGAAAGCAAAGGGCACTTAACTTGAAAACAAGCTACATTAACCAGTTTGGATCTCCTTAGTGGAGATTTCAGCAGCAAGCCATCAGGTTGGGTTGGGTTGGGTTTTGCACAGCACAGGAGCCACAGGGACTGCATTCAATGGGGGGGGGGACATATTTGACATAGTCCTTTATTCTGGAATATTTCTCAAAAGGGGTCTATCCATGTGTACTATCCATGAACCTGCTAGTGCCAGTTGTTTAAACACAATTACAATTGTAGTATGTCTGCATTCAGTGGAACAGAAACTATTCAGTGCTACCAAAGAAATAGATTAGAAGCTACATGTCAGCAGCAAAGTTGCCTACTTCAGCTGCATGCGAGAAATACAATTTGCTGTAAAAGTTGCATAACACATATGCTGCCTTAAATATTACTGTCATAAATGTGGTGGATGCATTGTGCTGATTTCCAAGAGTTTTACCCTTGAGTGTGGACGCTGAATCCGTCTTAGGGAAAATCTTGAAATAGAAATATATAAACTGCATCCAAACATTTATTTCTATGCAGACAAGTGGGTGCAGCTCTTGGGCTGAGTTCTGCTAGGAACATTCCCGCTGGTGAAAAGGGCAGAGGTGCTCTTGGCTGATGCCCCTCTCCCCCTCCAGCTGGTGTTATGACCTCCAGCCTTATGGAGGGCCCTCAAATCCTCTAGAGGAGGTTTCCAGGAGACTGCAGGGGAAGAGGCAATCAATAAGGATCATCTTCCCCTTTTCACAAGTGAGATTCCCTACTGGATCAGAAGCATCTTGTAAACAGAAGGAGCACCTCCCTCAGTGTGAGAGTTATGCTGAATCCAACTCCATGCTTTCTGAAAGACAGTATTTGGCACTTCTTACATCTCTCTCCTAATCTGAATTCTTCAATTTGTTCCTCCTGCCCTGCTCTTATTATATTACTGAACTTCTTGCTAACTCTCAGAACTCATTTTTTTTAATGGGCTACAAATTGTAAGATGATATCACATTCTTGTGGGTGACCCAGGACTATGTACAAACTTGATTTTTATTTCTTCTATTTATAGCTATCTTTTCAGCCAAACTTGCTGGAATCAATAGAAGTATATTGTTCACATCTTGTGCAAATTATGCTTGCAGATGTTTTCTGTTTGTAGACTAAACCAGGCTATGTTGCAGAAACCTGCTTGTAGTTCTGAATCCAGCATTCAAGAGTAACTTAACCTGAGTTTTCTTTTAACAGTATGCATGATATTCTTAGGAAGCTTTTTCATGTTATAAATGATGAGACAAGAAAGGAAAGTTATAAATAGGCTTTAGGGATGGTGCTCATTGGCTTTGAAGATTAATATATTCATCATAATTCACTTTGGAGAGGCTTTAAGCCAGGAAGGTTATTAACTGGCTCAAAGAAATAGCATGCATCACTGACTTCTACATTCTTCTCATTCTTGCTAGGCTTTCAGAATAAGAACAGGGTCGCAATCTTGGCTGAGCTAGACAAGGAGAAGAGGAAGCTGCTGCTGCAAAACCAGTCTTCCACCAATCACCCTGGAGCCAGGTACAGTATGTTCCTACCTTTCTGTCTCAGTCATGCTCTCTGATCAGAGAGGCAGGCCGAATGTATCTGTCTCGTATCAGCCGTGTGTGTCACTACGGGGCCCCCAACACTTGTTGGGCTGGTTGTTTCCCACACGCACCCTGGATTTCTTGTCTTTTGAGTCTTGCATTGGTCCTGTTCAGAGGAAAACATAGATGTTTTACAGCAGGGGTGTTGAACCTCTTTCATCCTGAGAGCTAAATTCAATCTGGAGAAGTAGTTGGGGGCCACCTTCCTACAGTGGGTAAAAGACATACTAAAATGTGAAAATACCAGCATATTTTAACTTAAGACTCAATTCTAGGCATATTTCAAAAGAAAAAAAGGTCTACAACTCCCACCATGCACTCTGCCTGCCAGCAATTAAACTTTAGGAGATGGATTTCAAACTTTTGGGGTGGGAAAAACATGCAGAAGTCAGAATACCACTATGCCATTAGTTTTTCTGGGGCATGGGGGAAAGAAGTGGCAAGTGTCCCCACTGGGTGAGCTAGATTTACACTCCAGACTTATAGTTCAACACGTCTACTTTCCTGTTTTTAAAATCTGTACTTACATATGTGTATATAATACTGATCCTCAGCCAAAGCGCTTTCAAAGGTGGCTTATACTTTAAAAACTCTTCATACATACTGAAATACAATAAGATGAATCATGTGTGTGAGGAAAGATGCAGGGGATTAAACCATTAAAATCTAAAGAAGATGAGATGACTTAGGCTACATATGAAAATCCAGTAAATGAATTGCAGTGGTGCCAGTTGGGAAGTCACTAGAACCTTTAATTTTCCCTTTTCCGCAGGGACCAATTTTAGAATGGAAGACAAATTAAGTATTTTGCTTCTAGAGGCTACCCAAGAGCAGTTCCCCTTCTGTAATTAGAAAACATGAAAACTTTGGAAAGTCAAGGGAATTAATTTCAGGATTTGTTGTGTTCTTTCATATACACTGTTTGTTTTTTATGTCTAGAAGTGCATACATACTGAGATAACGAAATACAATTATTCATTCTCTGAACACTCACTATTCTAATTCACCTCCAAAGTAAACTTTAGAAAGAAATCTGAGAACTAATCACCTTCCTCCCACCTGCCCCTATTGCATTCTAATCTCTGGTTTTCTTGTAATCAGGCATGAGCTGTAGGTTCAACAGTTGACAAAAACATCAGTATTTTTGAAGGTTTTTAAAAATCCATCTAGTTTTCAGGGTTCATAGGGAAATCCCAGGAATGTGACTGGGCATTTCAATCATTTTATTAAGTGTTCTAAGTGACTCCTTCCAGCTGGATTGTATTTCTGCTCCAGGCTCCCAGAGAGACATACAGCCAGTGGTTTTCAAGGCACTTTCCCTCCAGAAAGTGGCAGAATCTAGCAGTCCGTGGTATTTTATTTTTGTTTTGCTTCCCTGCTTCTCTTCTTCTGGATGCTGCAATTTATTATCATTTTTATATTCAGATCTAACATGTACATGTGTGAGATTTTATGTGGCCCCTAAATGAAAAAGCAAAACAAATGCAAAAGAATAGCTCCCTTATTTGATTTCTCTTCCTCCTCCAAGTGTGTAGCCTGGAACTTGATTTCTTGCTCATGGTGGAGTAGTCATGTTTTTGTGTACTATGACCTGTCATCATGTTGGCTACAAAGAGACCTTGTCTGGGCTCAGTCTCAGTGGGAAACTCTTTTCCTGCATACAGAGTTCTGCAGCCACTCTACCAAACATATGAACTCCCCATCATGAAGATTATGGACCCCTGGTTAGTGCTGTGGTTTTATTAAGGTATCACTTCGACAAGTCACTGGGTTGCACTGTGAGAGGAAAGAAAAGGGGGGGGGGGGCAAGTGTCATTCTATTGCATGTCTTCCACTTGAGGTCCTTTTGGTTTATGATGGGGCATGGGTTTCCTTCCTGTTTTACTCAATGTGCTATTGCTTGGCTGAGTAGGTTGGACTCAGACTTTATCTCTCTTCGACCCACAGCAGTCAACAGGATGCAGGTTCCATCAGGACTAGCTAGCTTAGGTCCCACTGGTTTCAGTGTGTCCACACAAAATAAGGCCAGATCAGGATGCAGCCCATCCGATCTGAGCAGAGTTGTTCATCCATTATGTGCACGCCTCAGTCCCGTGCTGATCGTTACCTTCCCTGCACTGCCATGACATGTTGCTGCCTTTTTTCCCTTCTTGCTTGCAGCATCTCACTAGCAAGATCTTCCCTCAACAAGGATTTTCGTGACCACGCCGAGCAGCAGCACATTGCTGCACAACAAAAGGCTGCTTTACAAGTGAGTTGTCCGGGGCACAGCAGAGACACATGGGCTGTTTGGAGGCTGTGGCCCAAAGAACACGCATTTGGAACAAAAACAAATGCACATAGTAAAAATCTAGGCGCTGGACAGTGATTGCATTGTTTAATGCTATGACAGTATACTTGGTGTGGTAAGTCGCTTCAGCTGTGTCTGTCCCATCGTGCATTCCAGCTTCTAGACGAAGTGATCCCACGCAGCTGTGTTTTCGAAAACTCCAAGGAAATACCTTTCGAAGAATGAGATGGGCAGACACAATGGGCACCAAACTAAAAGAATCAGCAAATGAAAGAATACTCAGGCCTATGCAGGGAAGTAGAGCATGGGTTGGCAGAACCTAGAAAGAAAATGCATCACGTCTAAGGTTAAAAAGTGCTCTGTATCTGGACTGGGCAAGGTGGATCTCCAGATGTTTTGCACTACGTCTCCCAAGAATTTCTAAGAATGCTACAAATTAAAGTCCAAAACACCTTGAGATCTACTTTCTTCCCATCTCAGCCCTGCATTGTGCATCTTTTCTGTCCTTGTGAAGCGGGAAGATAAGCTTTCCATTTGTACAAATGAGGAACTGAAATGAGAAGGAAGTGACTCATCCAAGGCAATCCAATGAGTCCCATGACTAAGGTGGGATTTTAACCAGTACGGACCTCAGCTGGCTGTACCCTACTGCCTCTCAAACATGAGCATTTTTCTGAAAATGCTGCCTGTCATTTAAAAATAGAAAGCTGAAATTCTGTGTATTTGGAGCTTGTAAGAACATTTGATCATTGTGGTTGATGTTGCTGAATTTATATCAGCCCATAGGATCAGTACCACAATGCTAGTCAGTCAAGACCCCTATGCTGTGACTGTGCACAGCTAGAAGATAACTAGCAGATCCAAACAATTCTTGCGCCAAGAGCAGTATTGGTGCTCAGTCATCCTGTGCCATGGAGTGCATCAGAAGCTGTGGTTCCTAAGAGTCCTTTTATCTTTTTACATGCTTTGGGAACAAACAACAGTGTGCCTCACAAAAGCTTAGGAATTGTATGATGATTTCATGGTGCAATTTTCTGGCAGTAGTATGTGCTACAATAAGAGTAGCATCAGTGCCTGGTTATCATATGCCAAATATACAGTGTTTTGTATTTAATTAAACGTGTGTGCTGTTTTGCTGCACCCTGTCATTCTGGAACTGAAGCAGCAGGGCAGGCCTGAAAGACTCCTAGACAACCTCATAAACTTTTGGCCATATAGTCATTGGATAAAACATTTCTGTCTTTCGCATTGAATTATAGATCCTGACTTAATCAAAACTTCAGCAGCAATTCTGCGTTACACACGGCTTGGTTCAGTGCCACAGAAACCAAATGTATTAAAGTAAGACAACTGTGTGCAAAAACGGAAATGTCGGACAGGGAACACAAATTTCCTCCAAATCTGTGCTATTGCTTTTTGACCTGCTGCTTTGGTCGGGTTGGTGGTGGGGCAGCTATCTTCTTCCTTTGGTCTGAGTGTGCCGTTTTCAGATGGGTGTGTTCTCTTTCAGCATGCTCATGCACATTCTTCAGGATACTTTATAACCCAAGACTCTGCCTTTGGAAACCTTATTCTTCCTGTGTTGCCACGACTTGATGCAGAATGAAAGCAAAGCCTTGGAACGAAGAGACATAAATGTTATTCTAGCACTGCAGTTGCTATCTTTCCAGACTTTCTGCCAGTGGTTTATGAAAATAAGAGGACTCAAAGGCAGATGTATATTTTTCTTCATTGTAATGGATCTCATTTTGGATCCAGGCATTTTGTTTTTAGGGGACATTAAAATACTTTAAACAAGTTCTGATAACTTTTTAACTTTTCCCTTTTTTCATGGCCTTTTAATCAGATATTATGTTAAGAAGTTGACAAGTTGAGAAGTCAAGAATAGTTGCTTGATTGTTTGTCCTTTCAAGTAAATTTGCCGCATGCCCAGCAAGCCACTTAAGAGCAATGCTTAGCAGGTATATAGCACTTCAAGACTGCGATTCTAGTAAGGCAGCAGTCCTCACAACTGAGTAGACATATATAGGATTGCATTCTTGGAGTGTCACACCGCTTCACATCCATTCATATTTCAGCCGTGACACTGCTGTGCCACCCTGTAGCCAAAGCTTTCTCGCCATTTTCCAAGGATTAAAAGTAATTGAAATATGCTATGCACAGTATAAAAAAGGAACTGTACACAAACAGACAGTACACACCAAGATGCATATCTAAGCAGTTTTAGACAATAGGAGTTCCATGGCCCTGCATTATCTCACTAATTCTTACAACAGCATGTTAAGGTAGGCCAGCCTTATTATCGTATACCAGCCGTGAGACTGCATCAGAAAGAGATTTGCCTAGAAGTATTTAGTCAGTCCATAGCTGAGATGTGACTGTGGAATTTCCAGGCTCATAGCTTATTCTTGTATCTGGTTTATTTTGTTAGCAACATCGATGTAGCTATTTGGTTTTGCTAGATTTTGGGCTTTCTTTTTATTATTTTATTTGAATTGGTATGTGAGCCCTGGGTAACACACACGTTGATAAAATATAGTGCTATACCTAGTAAATAAACCTGCATGAAAATAAATAATACTGAGATAAGGCAGTTCAAACATGTGTGTTTCTTTCCTTGTTTGAAGATGGAACTTAGCAAAAATCATTGTCAGTGTAGGCCATTGCAGCTCCAGCATCAATAGATGCTGCATTGCACACTTTGGTCCCCTTGGCACCTTGAAGGTGTTCTTTTTAATTATAGGTATTATTCAATGCAAGGTATTATTCAGTTCAAGGTATTATTATTCAAATGGAGCAGCAACTCTTCCTGGTGGGCCCTCAGCATATCGCAAACCAACCTTACTGTGAAGGGAAGGAAGGGCTTGTTCAAGCTCCACCAGGGTAGGCTGAAGCAAAAGGTTGCTTGGTCCAAAGAAGCCAACAAGATCAGTTGCCACCATCCTCTCCTTCCAGCTTGGCCTGAGCCGGAGAAAGCAGATTGTTCAGGCTATCTTCATGCTTAAGAAATATGGGCCCAAGCCTGCACCTTCTGCTTCCAAGTCCTAGTCCTGAAACCTTAAATGGTAGCAATGACCAAAAGGAAAAGTCTGGTTTTGTCATATACCGTCAAGCTGTCTGACTTATGGTGACCCTGTGAAGGGGTGCCCTCCAAAATGTAGGTTTTGTTGTATCTACTCAGCTCTTGTAAACCTGAACTTCATGTCAAGGCTTAATTTAGAATAAAGCGCACACTTAAAATTATAATGGGTGGTAGGTTTACTTACACAAGGGAGAAGGGATAATACACAGCAAAACAACAGTTGTTGGAAATGATGCATCAAGGTAAAACCAAGAAAGCCTACACATCTCTAAAGAAAGGTCTTCAAACAGGCAGGATGCACATAATAGTCCAAAGCAAGGAGAGGGTCAAATGAAACTGAAGACAACCTCAGCTGTAGCATCCCCTGACCCTGCTTTGCATACTCAAAGGCCTTCGCAACTGTGACAGGGGCCTCCTTAGCCTGTCATCAGCTGGCTGATTTCTCCCCGCGGGCTTTCTGTGGAGCAAAGTTCTCACAGGAGCCTAGCTGAAATCATTCAGTGTAATGGGCAAGGGTTAGGTTCAGCCTTGAGCCCCAAGATCAGAACAGAACAAGACAAGGGGATGGGTGTTTGGGTAGGCCCAGCTTCATGGAATGGAGTCTTGGCAAACCATTAGAGGAATGCAGGAAGATGGATTTCTTGCCATTTACCTTTGGCATTAGCCCTGCACCCCCCCCCATCGCAATAATATAGTCCAGAAGAGGTTTCATTTTCTTTCATCTAGACCATGATAAGGGAATTCGTCTGCCATTCTAACCAATCATTTTGTTAACAGTGAATTTCTTTAACTGAGGAAACTGCAAATGTACACACGGAATTTGTACAGTAGCACAAGGTTGCCACATTTGTGGCATGTGACCCATAAAAGCAAAATTAATAAATGAAATAAAGCAGACAGAGGACAGCTGCCCCCTTCAGGTGGGGTATGTTATTGTATACGTAAAATCTTTGAATTGGCCTGTTGACCATCAACCCCAAATTTGCCTCTTCTGACAGACCAGTGCTCTCAAAATTGGAGCTCTGAAAGAGGATTAATACTGGAAACTGGATTTCATAGCTACTCAATCTAGTCATTGTGGGAAACACTTTTGTTTTGCTTTTAACCAGAGCCGTCATATTCATTTCTTCCTTATAGCCTTTCAAGGTGGTTGAAAATACTTCCCTCCTGTTTGCCCCTGATTCAGCCTCTATAACTCGATATGCTTTCCTTTCCCCACATGTTTTGTTGGGAGAGAAGAGCCTTGTTATAGGGGATAATTGTCTTTGCTGCTGCTGTCCCTCTCCAAATTAAATGAGGGATGATGTGAGCTGCAGCACAAGTGAAAACCGCTTTAAAACCAGTTTCTAAAGTGGCCCAGTGGAATGGGGGGAGGGGGAATTGAATACAGCAGTACAGAATAGCACAAAAGGTCCTTGAAAATAGTCAAGGTTATAAGTTTAAAGAGAAACCACCATAGAAATACTGCTGATTTGTCAAACGAATTTAATTTTTCAGTCGATGTGAACTAGGGCTAGCCAAGCCCTTCTTTAAAATGTTCTGCCACAAGAGGGAGTCACGGAGAAAAGAAAATGAACAGCCACACGTAGCAACTGTGAAAAGAGTTCATAGTAAGAGTAATCAACTGAGTGAGCTAATCACATAGGTGTGGTTAATACAGATTTATTCAAAGATTTTTTGAATATTTATTTCTATGCAACCCAGAACGTTCAGCCTCTAGGAGATGATGCCGTGTCAGCTACACAAGTATAATCTCCAATCTTTCAGCTTCTCCCTCTTGCTGGGTTAGCATATTTGTTTTGCCTGCCTGCCTGCCTGCCTGCCTGAGGTTCCAAAATAAAATATGGCAATTGTATTGTTGGAAGAATCTTTATCTGTTGCATTATTGTTCATCACGCAGATGTTTAGAGAAGAGGAAATATGGGGGCCCTCCCAGAAAAATAGTGCCTGTCTTACGTATGGTGTGTGTCATATGCCTCTCCACCCTTTCTCTTAACAAGTTTCTCATGAGAAAGAATGTGACTATTACCTTCATCAACGTCTTGGCTTCCCAGTAGTCCTTTCCCCACCCATATTAGCAGAGGAGCTCAGAAGAATTTGGTGTTCAGTGCCGATCTTGCAGAGTTGTGCACCATAATGAAAGAAGATGTGCTTCCATAGCACTCAAAGACATTCTGCCAGTAACATCATCAAAATAATTCATTAAATGGGAGAGTATTCCTTACAGGCTTTGTACATAAGTTCAACATAAGGACACATTTTTAACATGTTAAATCTATTGCTTTGCTTCATAGCTGTTAAGTAAAGGCAAGTGGTTAATTAAAAGCATTCAAAGAATTAGCCCAAGATCTCCCTGAAAACCAGGTTCATTGACTTAAATGTTTTTGCTTTAAACAGTCTTATCTAAATAGGTAAGATTCTTTAGAAGATAATTGTTAGAGGGAAAGGGAATAAAATGATCAGGGGTGGGAATAAAACAATAAAAGTCTGCCAACCTTAAGTTGAGTCTTGATTTTTTATTGACTTCTTCCAAAACCACTTGTTTTGACCAGATGCATGCATTTCTCCAACAATCCTCCTGTATCCTCTTTCACAATTATCCAGTAGCAATTAATCTGGACATCAAATTGTTCATGTTATCAGCATTCTTCAAAAACCAACAAAAACTAACATTTCATATGAACCATGTTTCAGAGTTCAGTGGACTTTTCCAACTAAAAAGCTGGACTGATACAAAAGAGAAACTCAAGGAGGAAGGAAGCTTGTCAGGGAGCTACGGTTTTGTTGCAAGATGAAAAGAAAAAAAATGGAGGAACAGAGTGAGTGGGAGGGGAGAGAAATCAAAGAGAACGTATTGGGCAGCCTGTTTCCTCTGTCTTCCTGAAGCTGCTCTTTCAAAACTGTGTCTGTGCTCTTCTGGCAGTGTCAGTGCTAGTCAAATCTTTAAACAACAGTGGTGTCATGGTAAGTTTTGAAGTGCATGCACTCATCACGGCAGTCCCCACAGCTACGTCTTTAGACTGATCTTTAGAAAGTCCAAAGATTCTGGCTGCTGCATTGATCAACAATCCAGTTTTGGCAGCTTTTTTCTTACACTGGTCACAGGTATTTGGTAAAGCCAATGGGTCCGAATTGCCCATGGCTGTGACCCCCACTCTCATGCCCAATATCTTTGGTACCAGGAAATAAAAATACATGGTTGGTGGGGAAATTCATTTTTATCCAGCTACTGTGAGGTTTGCAGTAGTGTGAGGGGAACAAGAAAGTCTGGGCAGAGTGGCAGTGGTATCGGAGTCCTTGTTAAGGAAAGTGCTGGTGCTGCGTGCCTGTGAGCCCTGGCTTGGCTGTGCCACCGAAGAGAACCTGCACTCTGTGTACTGGTGCACCACAAAAGGCTCGCAAAACAAAAACAGAGCCTGCCCCCTCTTGGTTGCAAAGAGAAGCAGCCGCTCTGTCTGCGAAGGCTTGAGAGAGGAAGCAGCATCTGCAAAGAGGTGGAGGTCGAAAGCTTCTTTCCTGATGGTGTCTCCACTCTCCTAAGGGGGTCCTTTTGGTGGTTGTGTCATCCTTGCTGAATGTCCTCCCTGGGGCGGAGAGAGGGGATGCCTGGTACCAACTATGCTGTCATTGTCACCCTAGGTGAATACAGTTTTGTTTGTCGGCCATTGCAACAAGGAGTGTGTGAGAGCTAGTTTAAATGATGGCTTTAAATGCTCTGCACAATTTTTATGCTAATGATTATTTTGCTTTCTGTTTTCAGTTTTATACCAATGTTTTTACCTTGTATGGCACCTGCTGGTAGTTCTAAAAGTGTCAAAAATGAAATAAATGGAGAAGGATTTTTAAAACCCGATGTCATAATTGCCAGGTCTGTTGTGTGAGGTTCTTCTCAGTGGAGGATCATCCATTGCTAAATGGAAAGAGGAAACTAGAAAGGGACAATTTACAGCCTCTAAGCCTGGACTTTCCAACATGCTCCCCCTGGACATCTTCCTGGACATTCACAAGGCTTCCAGCCCATCCTGATATTTTATTTATTTCTTATGATGGTGATGATGATGATGATGATTTTATTGGGAGACTAGCATTCTGTAAAGCAAAGTTCTGCCCTCCATCCCCACCTACACACTATTTTGGTCTTCAGAAGCTCAGACCCCACCTTGGCCCTGCACTTAGGTTCTTGGGAACATTACTTTTCTTTTAGCCTCACAAGTTTGACTTCTGGGAAACTTTTCTGACTGGCCATGCCCACGCTGGCAGCCATTTATGACTAGACCCCGCTTTCTGTGGCAGCCATTTTGTGAGTGTGCCCATGACATCCTCTGGTGCTCACTGACCCCAAAAGACTGAGGAGCCCTGTTCTAAGCCATAGAACCACAAAAACCTGCAGCCAACTATATTTGGGAGGTGGCAAAATTAGAACACTCATGCATTTTGGTAACTTTAAAAGGCCACACAATAAATACAAATCAAGACTATCACTAGCAGCATGACTTTGTGGCTATTAGCTCCCACATGAACTTCTTATTGAACTTTCTGTCTCCTCTTTGTGGTGTGTACTTTGCACTTTCTCTTGTTTCCCCTCCTTCTGTTTTTCTTTTCTTTTTTTAAAGTCATGGCAAATCCTGCAGCATTTTAATCAATAAAAAGAGATAGCTTCTAGGCTTTGCAATGCATAGGAGGGAGAAGATAAAAAGACATTTCCTTTGGGCAACATTAGTGTATGCTCAGCTGGGAAATATTTCATGGCACAATCAATTCAGCAAACTCAACAGCTTCATAATGTGCGGGAAATTGGTGGGCGACAGTCGCAGTCTTTGACAGTATACTGTGCTGTGGCAAGTGAAGTTATTTCTAGTGTACCTACTATTTTACTTATTCATTCATTACATATCTATCCTACCTTCTTCCTGCAAGGAGCCCAAAGTAGCTTACATAATCCTGCTCCTCAGTTGGGTCTTGCAAAATCCCTGTGAGGCAGTTCAGGCCGAGAGTCAGTGACTGGCCCAAAGTCATGGCCAAGTGGGGACCAGAACCCCAATCTCCAGACTCCTAGTCCAGCACTCCAACTGCTACACCATGCTGATTCCCATGTGACTTAGTCCTGAGAAGCCCCTGGCTCTCTTTAGCCCTTGTAGAACCTAGCAGAGCAGCCTCCTCCAACCTAGAACCTCCAAATGGGCTGGGCTGCAAACTCATCTCATCCTTGGCCAGTGGCCATGCTGGTTGGGAATTACTAAGGATGGCAGTCCAGCAAATCTGGATGCCGCCAGGTCTAGAAGGTTGACCTACATTTGTTGGCGTGCTCTTAGCAACGATCAGACTAAGCTCTCTCCAAGCTGGCACCCTCCTGATGGTTTGGACTATACCTGGCATCAGTTCTAGCCTGCATGGCTAATGATCATGGATGATGGGAGTTGTGGGTCAAAGCATCTGGAAAGCACCAGGTTGGGTGCAGGGCTAAGTTGTGGAAAGTATTGGAGTCAGAGCAATCTGCAGACCTCACAGCCTAAAGGAACTTTTCTGTAATTTGAATGTGGCTGGAGAAAGCATCTTGTTTTTCGAATTGACTCCTAAGTAGTACAGGGATTTTTTGAGTGGGGGAGATTTCGGCGAATGGGGCAGCATAAAATGTTTTAATAAAATAAAAAATAAAAAAAAATTAATCCTTTTCTGGGCTGATGCTGTAAGACATGAACTGTACGCCTTTCTGATGGATAGATGCAATTGGACCATTTATCGAAAGCTGGTTTATGTTTCCTACATATAAAAGCAATAATTATTCAGTACAGCATTTCTCGGGTCAACACAGGTCTCCTTGGAAGGATTTTATTACTCTGCAAGCTTGGTTATTAATTCCATACAGATCATGGCAATATTCAGTTTTTGTTATACACATACTGTATTTCCTGGTTGTCTTGGGATATTATATCCACATTTTGGTTTGATTGCATTTTTCTTCTTTGGGGAAAAATACAAATGTGGTTTTAAAAATTACTCACCTGTTTGCTTACTTGGCCCACCTCATGAGACTGTACACACATGCAGACATTACAGAAGCACCGGTGTCTTCCACAGTCTCTCTGCTGACAAAGAAACTGATCCAGTAGAGGTGTCTAGTAGGTTTGTATTTCTGAGTCTGCAGAAATTCCCACTGAACTCAATTAGAAGTAACTATTGAGTAGGTATGCCTAGGATTGTGCAGCAAGATTTTTATACAAGGAAGGGGTAATGAAAAAATGACTCAAAACAGATGAAGGAGAATGGGAACAATGGTCAAGTGCTTGGCCTGAGGCTCTTTTGGTAACTGCACAGCAGGGGCCTGAGGGACTTATCCTACCAGGAGAAGCTTTGCCTGTTGAATTTCTTGTTGCCTGGAAAAGGGGTTTTTGGACAGTTAGCCAGTGCTGAGGTGGCATTTAGAAGTGGGAGGGGGACCTTTCATGATGGTCAGAGCCACACCCACAAGCCACGCCCCATCCAAGCCACACCCACAAGCCACGCCCACAAGCCACGCCTATTTCCAAGCTTATGCAACCTATGATTATACAATAAAAATGAGCATTGTCACTTTGTTTGAATTTCTGTTGTGTAATGAATGCAAGATGGTGGTATATCTTTTTGAGGTGAAACAATGACAGCTTCTAGAAGTTATTTCTTATTATCTTATTTATTACACATGAATGATTTTCTGTTACATTCATACCCTGCTCTCCAGCCAAAAACAATCCCAGAGTGGGTGATGTGGAATTTATAAGGCAGTTCCCGTCCATAGGCTTACCATCTAAAAACATGACAATCGAGGCGAAAGGGACAGGGAGGGAAGAGGAAAAAAAGAGACTCAGCCACTAATTACCCACACTTACAGAAACATGTGTAGTTATATTCTCCCAAGAGTAGCAGTCTGAATTGACAATCACTGTTTGGTTTCTTTTAATTTTCTGTGGCCTCAGGAATCACTAACTTTGTGCATGCATATGTGTGGGAGATCCTCCATGAGGGGTTCCAATTTCCCAAAATATCCAATAATCTTTTATTGTGTTATCATTGGATCCAAAACTAATCATGCACAAAGTAGCCTAACTTAAGGCAATCAGAAGTCGTGGCTAATTTTTCCTATTGATTCCAGTTAATATATTCCAGTTACAGTACTTTTATTCCACTGTAGCCATTATTTTTCCCAACAAACAAGCAAAATTAAGTCTTTTGGTATGTAGTGGGGGAGCTTGGCTTCAGGGATCCAGAGAACCCCCCAGAGCCCCCTCCAAAATATGTGGGGGCACTCCAACCCCCAGATGGCCCCTTCCACTGCACCCTTGCAGTTAACAGGTGCCCAAACCATGTACAGGTGGATGAAGAATATTTGCACTAGCATTTACACATTATAGTAAACATGCATTTTCCAAAACAGAGAAGTTGATGGATGGTGTTGAATAAATCAATATACACAGAGAAGGAGGGAGGAGGGAGAGGAAGGAAGGAAGGAAGGAAGGAAGGAAGGAAGGAAGGAAGGAAGGAAGGAAGAAAGAAAGAGCGAGCAGTAGCAACCTTACAGTCTGACTTGGCCTTCCTCAACTCGGTGTCCCATAGACATGTTGGAGTACAGCTTTCCTCATTCTTAGCCAATGGCTGTGTTGGCTGGAGTTGATGGTAGCTGTAATCTACTACTATGGAACATACAAGATTGGGGAAATCTGCTGTAGCTATTGTTCTTATTCAGGTATTTTGGAGGTTTGTTTACCCTGCCATACAATGAAGCTGAGCACTTTGAGACACTTGAAACACAGTGATTTACAATAAACTTCAGGAAGATCCCCTCATTAAATGACCACCTCTTACCTCCGTATCAGCCTATTTCTGGCAAGCAATGCACTTGCCACTAAAGTCTTATTCTCATCATTCTCCAGACATTCCAGAGTTGAGTTGCTAGCAAAGAGAAACTAAATCACTCACTTGGTAGTGTGAGCCTTCTCAGATGATCACAAGATATCAGGAAAGATATATGGGAGGAGGTGTTCCTTTAACTAACTTGGCCCTCAAGTCATATTATGAGACATGAAAAACGAATTGCAGATTAAAAACTCTTAAAATGAACTGCTTTTCTGCAATTTCGTTTGAAAATACTTAGCCTTGTTGAGGAACTTGCTGTTCCACAGTGAAATCTGCAGAGAGGTTCCCGGCTTGTATCGCCATTCAGTAATTGGAGTTTCCTGTCCTTCCCATTTGTGATTTCTGTCTTGCTCCTACAAACCAGGCACACATTAACCATTGAACATATTTTATGACTGACCCAGTCCTACAAGTTGTAGCAATACACTTGTCCTGTTGTTTTACAGAACTTTACCTCCTACATACACAGGCACGCACTTACCCACACCTACAAAATAGCATCACCATACTCATTTGAAATCAGGCTTTTGGCATAGTTTTCTGCCTTCATTTTAAAACAAGTCTCTGGATCTCATGGTTGAAAAGATAGACATCGTGTTTTACTATAGGACTCAAAATAGGCAGAGACTGGGATTCTTATGGCTGCTGCCTGGAATATGAAATAGTTCATTTACAAAAGGTAGATAACGTCCCCGTGGATAGCATGCTATTCCTTTATTTGATTTTTAAAATGGAGTGCTCCTCCTCCTCCTTCCCTTTCTGACACTGTTTTCTTTTCCATGATCTATTTGCTGTCAAGTTGATTCCAGGAAGCCAAAGTTAATATACTCCTGGGTGTGCCTAATGCAAGCAGCCTAGTGTAAATTGTGAAATCTTCCTCTTTGACAGCTATGCCAACTTGAGACCAGAAAAATTCACTGTAAATAATTATTAACAGTGAATTACAAACTGCATCCTACAGTCCTACTATAAATATGTCAGCTTTTCAAAACAGGGGGTGTGGGGGAGGTTTATATGAGGAATGAAGCCAGTGTTCTGTGAATCACTGTCAGATCTTTCCTAGTTGGGGGTGTAATTTATTATTTACCAGCTAACACAGTGTTTTCAACTATGCAGTATTTGTTGTTTTCATGCAGGAAGGTAATTGTGTCTCTAATCCCTGCATAGTCCAACTCAGGTAAAAAGAACTGGAAGAAAAAGATGGGGGAAGGAAATACCCAAAGGAAATCAAAGCTAAATGAACTCCTCTGCATGTAAGTCAGCTATAATATTTCACAACCATTAACTGTCAGATAAAGGCGAGCCCTAGATAACGTGTAATTATCCTCTGGTATACAGTGAAAGGAAGCTGGAGACATTCACATTAGGTGACAGCCTCTAGAAGGACACTGCTCCTGTAAATTGTAAAGCACTTTTCACTTTTTTTGATGGAATCCAATCTTAAATTCTATCCTGAGATTCTATGACAGATTGAATAGAAACTGCATAAATTTCTCACTGATGGAGAGAAAATACACCATAGGGTTTGCCTGCATATTGCAAAACTTACCCCTTGGTGTGTCGTATTTTGGATACTTATGATAGGAGAGGGTATGATACTTGTAGTAGAGATGTTATGACAAAGTGCACCTTTTAGCAGATAAGAAGAGTTCATTTGGCACTTAAGTTACTTCTAAGCATTCAACTTGCCAGTGCCAGTTTTTTTAAAGGCACAGACATGAGTCTATAAAGACACATCTTGAATCTGGGCCTGACTTCCAGAAGAAGGCCCAGAGGAGATTGGTGGTTCCAATGTCAGTGAGATGGCGTATCCACTCAGGGTTTCAGCCTGAACTGTTAGGAACTAATCTGTGGTGCTGAGCCCTAGCTATGACCCATGCTGAAACCTACAAGAAATACCCTGCCCTGGAGGCATTGGTTCCACAGCTCTTCCTGCTGCCTGCTCCACAATTCACGTCTGATTCACTTGAGTATTTCTGAAATGGGGGAGTTACCACACTGTGGTTTTCCTCTCCCTGGAGTGTCATTCAAGATGTAGCCTTTCCTGATTTCTAACTGAAAGTGTCCTGTAGAAAATATGGTTTTTCCCCCGGAGATTCAGCTGGGAATAAATGTTGGAATGGTTGAGAAGTGTTGCTCTTGGCACACTTTCCAAGGTCAGGGTGGCACCGATTCATCAGATGAGTACAGTGAAGACTGGAAAATATGGGGTGTGGGAATCAAGGGGGCAGAAGAGGGAGAGGCTCTCTTAAGGCCGCCACCCCCAGACTCTCAGACAGACCAGGGGAACAAGCAGGGCTTGGAAGAAAAAGGAGGGGGGAAAGGAGAGGTGCAGGATCAGCCCACAGTCAGTTCGGTCCCTGACCCCATGACAAAGTGTGGGATAGAAGAGCTAACCAGTTAGACGGCCTGCTTAGATCTGGAAGGCTAGCCCTTCTAATGAGGGACCCAGCCAGAGCGGTGGAACCCAGTGTTACTGGAAAGGAGTTTTTGGAAGTAGTTTCACTTTTGGGTTCAACTAACCCCTTGGTTCATGCAAGACTAGTCTTTCAGTTGCTGTAGCTTTTCACCTGTGACCTGACAATAATGATAATTTTTTTTTGCAAAGACATTGTTTGTGCTTTTGGACACTTTTGGACACATTCGCCGAAGCCTTGGGGTGGCTCACAATAATAAATAAATAAACACAGTATAAAACAATATAATTTGAGTCGACCTGGCCCAAAAAATAAAATACATAAATAATATTAACAATTAAAATAACATTTGAATAAAAAGGTCTTCGCCTGGCACCGAAAAACAAATAACGACGGTGCCAGGCAGACCTCTCTGGGGAGCGCATTCCATAGATTGGGCACCACAGCAGAGAAAGCCCTCCTCTGGGTTCTCACCCTCCTAATCTCATTCACAGAGGGTTCCCAGAGAAGGGCCTCTCCCGCTGATCTCAAGGGGCGGGCGGGCGTATTAAAATATTAACCATTAATATTAAGCATATTAACCATGGCTTATTGAAATGGCTTATTATAAGAGCAGTTAAGCTTAACCAGAATTTAGAGTTTTCATATAATGCTAAACTGTGGTTATTTGAAATTGGAAGCAAAAGCTTTGTATTGCCTCCTTCCAGCTGGATGCAGAAGGGAGAGGAGTTCTGAGAGAGACGATGCATGTTCTGTCATGATAAATCATAGTTTATCAATGGCTTATCATGGTATCTAATCACTAAATATTGTGAGCAGCACACAGAATAATACATTCTTTTCCTAGCTCATCCTCTGGAATCTGTGAAGTATACAAATGTAAAACTAAAGAATCATTTGTAACATTTTCTGGATAGAGAGTATCAATCATATACTCAAGGGATGCCTTCAGAAGACAGTTTCTCCATGGGAAAATTATGAGGCTTGCTTCAAAACCCTCTCACATCTTGCCTTTGTTTAGAAAGAGAAACTTTGTGGTGGACCCCAATAAAAACTATGGCCTGCAAAGGTGGAGAAGATACTATGAATTAATTTTAAAGGATAGCATGACCACTGCTCAGCTGCACCCCACCTGTGGTTCAGTCCCACCTTGCCAAAAGTGTATGAATATGGCAGTCTCATCTTGATGGGGACCTATCCATGTGATTCGTCTCATCTGTGTCACGACAGCATCCACACACACATCCCAATGGGCATTTGATTCCACCACAACATACGTGCTGGTCATGCCAGTTGAGTAAGATGCGAAATGTCCTGATACTAACATGCAGGGTGGGCCACAGGGAGAAATGGGGTGGCCATTGATAGAATGGGGTGGCCAGGTGCCCAACTTGATAGAAGACAGCCTTCTGTTTGAAGAGCAGTCGGAGGACAGTTCTCTATTAGCAGATGTCCTCTGTTTGAAGGGCTACCCAGTCCATTTGCAAGGCCTCCCTTTGGATCTAGTTGTTGGTGCTTGGTAAATATCACATATTTATTCTTAGCTACTACTTTCCAGAAAGTATCTGCAAACAATGAGGAAAAGACTGGGCTGCATATCCTCTTTTTCAAATGAAGCGGCCCATATAGATGCCTCGTTTCTTCTCAGCAGACACGACAGGCATATATTTGGCATTTGAGCATCATTTCCTAAGTATATTGTATGACAAATAGAGCTGACCAAAATCTTGAGAAAATTTCTGAATAGGATGACATTTCAAACTCCTCAGTGTGGATTTGATGACACTATTTTACCTCAGGTTTTAATATATGGGGTTTGAAACTGAAATTCTGTATAAAGATTACAAAATCAGCTGTTTGGGCAATAATTCAATGTGATATTTCTTCAGTGATTAAATGAGGAGATGAAAACAGACCCTGGTATGCTGAATGTTGCGAATTACTGTCTGTTGCTGCATGGCAGCTGTCAGACACGGTCAAATGATGAAAGCTACAGCTAGATATTATCAAATTTCTACAGTTACTGCAAAATGATTAAAAGTCAAAAGCTTTTGTTGAATGCAAACTATTGCCCAAAGGTTTGATGTAATATTTGCACGTTCTAGCAATAATAGGAGAATCTTTTTCATTAACAGTGACAGAGGGGAATTCTGAGGAGCATTTATTGCACAGAGGGGTGGGAGAGGGCATTAATTTAAGCTCTGGAGAGACACTTTCTTCCATCAGCTGTGCAAAAGGGTACACTGAATATGCTTCATATTGCCAAAAGCGCTCTCCTCCTCCAGCAACCCTGTTTGGCTGCCTCCCCCTCTGCTGGCAAGTCAATTTCCTCTCCTCCCAGCCTTCTGTCCTTGGTGCCTGAATTGGTCATTCACAAAATATAATTAGCAGTCCTGAGAGGTCTCATGCAACAGGTTTGTCATAAAGCTTCCCATCATCAGGCCCATGGGTGGAAACATGGGTGCAGTGCAGCAGCACCGGCAATGCTTCTGACAAGGTCGGGGTGCCCTCTCGTCACCTTGATCTTCCACCATGAGGAACCCACTGTGGAGAATAACAGGGGACCGAGCTAGGTGTGAATTTTAATCTACAGATCACAGCACTCAGTGTGCACAAGGGGCACATCTTAGAACAGCAGACAAATGATGAAACCACGGATGGGTATACATTTCACTGCTGTTTTTTCCTGTCACAAGAGCCATCAAACTTGGCAGCAGGACAGGAGAAAAGAGGGACTCAGCCCTTCTCCATTCCTCTTCCCCCATTCATTACAGAGGTGATTAACTCAAGCAGTGGAAAGAGCAGTGCCAGGTTTGCATCATTTCTTTACTTACTAAGGTTGCAGCCCTGTGCATGTTTAGCTGGAAAACTGTTCTGCCACAACCAGCATTCCCTAGCCAGCTGGGAATTGTAGGAATTTTTCTATCTACCCATGCACAGAACCACAATCTTAGTTATAGTATGTAACTATATTATGGAAACAATTGACGGCAAAAGAAGAAGGGGAAGGCAGAGGATGAGGTGGCTAGATGGAGTCACTGAAGCAGTTGGTGTGAGCTTAAATGGACTCTGGGGGATGGTGGAGGACAGGAAGGCCTGCAGGAATGTTGTCCATGGGGTTACGATGGGTCGGACACGACTTCGCGACTAACAACAACAACAACAATGTATACGCGACCACACTATATGTATGATGCCCAATCAAATTGTTTTCTGAGTCACAAGCAACAGTGATAATATATAGGATCATAAAATCCAGTCAAAATGGCAATCTGATAAAATAACATCAACATGAACAACTTGCACTCAAAACCAATCTAGAACAAAGAATAAAACCAGATGACTAAAATGACTAACTAGTGCCATGTTGAAAATTTCTCTCATGTTTTTTCAACCATTCAACTCAATTTGAGAGGAAAAAATTTGATTTTGAACAGTGAGAGGAATTTCAGATAAATTTTTATTGGATTTCTTGTACTTTACCTCATTTAGGGGGTGGCTGTGCAGGTGTCCTGCCTTTCAGTGTACCATCATTTCCTTGGCAGCCTGTGCTTGCCTCAGTTTCCTGCACTTTGGCTAAAGCCCCACAGCAGACATGCTGAAGAAGTTCTCCCCAGGGCTGCTTCAGATCAGGAAGTGCCGGTTGCAGAGCGAGGGAGAAACATGCCGTACAAACCCACACGTGGGACCCTCAGCCACGATTAAGTAACCTCAAAAACAGCATAAGCATGTATTACAAGGCACCATGAGACTAAGACAGAGCGATGGGTACCTCTTTCATGGGAGAAGCAAACTTTCAGGAAAGTAGAGGACAGATTTTGGCACAGGAACTGTTTCACGTCTTCCCCGGAACCAGACGCAACACTGGCCCTCCTCACGCCTGTGTCGTGATGGGTGCAAAATAGGGGCCAGCTTGCCAGCACAGTTGATACCCTTCACCTCTTGGAGTGGTATGCAAAACAAAAACCCAAAAAGAGAGAAACTCTGCTCCAACCCCCGCAATGAAGGGAGAACAGTTACATGAAGTGAAGATGAAGCAGAAGGAGAATTAATAGTAGTAGGGTGTGGGGAGGGAAAGGGGAAAAGAGATTAAGAAACAATACGTTGAATAGAAAAGACTGGGTTGAAAGTGTGACAAAAATATTTTTCTACAGCTAATGTAGTTGTATGGCCCTTGTGAATTAATACAAATTTAAA
The DNA here is from genome assembly GCF_004798865.1 of Varanus komodoensis. NCBI lineage: Eukaryota > Metazoa > Chordata > Lepidosauria > Squamata > Varanidae > Varanus > Varanus komodoensis. The sequence continues at coordinate 1,706,524 of NW_025336374.1, read as the reverse complement.
AGTGACCCTCTGAGAGATTTGAGTTGTTCAGTCCGGGAAGAGAAAGTTTAATAATGCAAGAAAATTTGATTGTATTCCTTGTAAACAATGAGGATTCTTTTATCAGATGGCACCTGACTATCTCTTTGTCTCTTGAAATGGCACTGAAATATTCTGCCCTTGTACTGTGCTGCTTGATCCTTGTTGGGACAGGGTGAAATTGAGCCTACTTGTCCTACACATTAAATGATGATGGATCTGGAGTGTAGCCTCACCAGTCCACGTCACAAAAAGTGCCATTATTATTATTATTGCACTGCATTTATATCCCACCATTTTTCCTCTAGTGAGGAACCAAGATGACTTGCATAGCTTAATTTCATCCTCACAACAACAATCCTGTGTGGTAGGTTAGGCTGAGAATGAGTGACTGGCCCAGAGTCTCCCAAGGACCTTCATGGCTGAACATGGTCTAGGACCTGGAGCTCCTCTAATTTTAGGCTGGCTCTCAGAGCTGCTCTGAGGATTGAATGAGAATTCCTATCTCTTTCAAGGAATGTGCACTATTTATTTTTACTCTTCCAGTGACCGTGATTAAGGAGGTAACAGATGGCACATATTCTGCATTCATGCATGTAGAACAAAAGAGAATGTAACCATATGCACACCTTTATCCAAAGCAGGGATGTCCAGCCTTGAGTCTGCAGACAAAACTCAGTCTGTCGGAGGTCCCAATCCAGCCAAAAGGGTTTCCCCAGAATGCCTTGCCCTCTTTCCTTGGCTCCACCCCCTTTTCCCTGACCACCAATCATTTGGTGGTTTTCCACCTTATGCAGATTTTCCCCAGTCTTAAAGGATTAGGGTTAGGGCTGCCCCTCCTGAACCTTAGTTGTAGATAGCAAGAGCTTTAAGCTAAGAAATGCAAGTACTTTTGCACTTTTAATAGTCTGGCCCAGTCCTTTTACCTTTGGCCCACCCACTATTAGGCTATTAGGTTGTAGCCCCAAGAGTTTCTCTAAACCTCATTTTCCTGCATTCCTATTCCAGATCGGTTGCTGCCTTGGATGCTTTTTGTCCAGAGAGACAAATGGTATGTCCTAACTGCACATTTAGGCTACTAATCTACATAATTCAACAGGTCATTTCCTCCTTAGTCTTGCATTGGATGCACGTTGATTTGACTTGGTGTGTCATGTAGGATAGTGGTCATCATGTTGAGACCTTTTAATTTGTTTTGAAAACTCCTTTTAGCTCCAAAACCCAATGGAATGGTAAGGAAAAATTGCAACAACTTTTGTTTTCAGACAAAAACTTAGTCCCACCACACAGACAGAGATAAGGATTCAGCAGTGTTCCAAAGGACCTTGACGGGGCAATGATCCAGCTTGCTCACGTTGTGTGAAACTGCAAGAAGACTTGGAGCACCAAGTTCTTTGGGCCTTAGGAGCTGCTTTGGGGACTGAAGCATTTGCTCCGAGGAGACTAGGACATGGAAGAAAGAGACATTGAGGAGAGTGAAAGACTGGACAGAAAGCTTACAGGGAAGGAGATGGTTAAAAGGAACTCTTCAGAGAAGTAGAAGTAGAAAAGAGCAGTGACCTTCTGCTTCCCCTCATGCAGCAGTTTTATTCCACAGCAGCCGCTCGGCTGTGTGATGGAGCCAGGGGCCTGTACTTCTAGCCCAGGACTGTGTGGGCAACCTTTTTGCCCTCGAGTGCTGCATGGAGTTGTGGGTCAGCAACCAGCTTCTGATGGGCATATCCTGAGCCATTGTGTCCAGAATCGCCCTCACATTCATGCACACACATACTGTGCCACTCCATTCACAAACACAGTCTTGTGTGTGTACACAGACCATTCAGTCACATACGCTCTCTTTCATCCACTCATTCACAGAGAGGCTCGGCACACGGGAAAAGCTAGCCCTCCCATCCCTGTGCACTGCTTTCTCCATCGCAATCATGCATGGCTCCCAGCACATGGCACCACGCACAGGATCAGGCTGAGTGAGGGACAGTGTTCTTGCACACAACTCCCAAGCAATGCAAGACGAGTGTTTGGAGGCATGCTGTTCCCTAGCTGAATTGGGGAGCTTCTGTTCCTGTGATCTTGTTTAAGCATAATAAAGAAAAAACCCAAAACTGTGCTTCTGTCTTTCTTGTACTGCCTAAATATGTTAGGGTTGCTGTTGTTTTCTACAAATGAAAACTCCCAGTGGCTTAAAAAGTGCATTTTCAATCGTTCAACGCAGTGCTGTACTTAAAGCGAGCCGGTGTCCTATCTATAATTCAACAATAAGTCACAGAAGACTGACAAAAGAAGTTTGCCAAGTGAGATTCCCTTTATCACAGTCAGCAAAATACATGAATGCACTCCAAAACCAATAATGCATTGTTTAACTTCTGAAGAATAACGTTTGTTTTCTGAACTCAGCAGCAATGCAATGGCTGGGCTCCCAAAAGCTCCTCGTGGTGACAAATGAGGACTGAGCCTGACTGCCTGCTCCGCAGCTCCAGGGATTTCTCTCTTCTGTTTGCAGAACCTCTGATCTCCGTGCCCTAATTTGCAAAGTCAGGTTGCTATGGAGCATTGGGAGACTTGGGTCACTGTTTTAGGACACAGCCCCGTGCATGTTAGACAGCTGGTGGACGCTGGCAGCAGTAGGACTTTTCTCCCTCCCTAAGTGTGCTTAGGATTGTGCCCTAAAGCCCCCTTGGGCTCATGGCAGTACTTTCATAATTCTTTTGCTTCTGTCCTCAGATGTCATCTGAGCTACATTGAAACTTCTCTTTGAGCTTGTTCACATGAAGCAAAGGTTGCATACAGGTAGTTATTTCTGTAGGAAGTAGCTCCTCCATTATTTATTTGTTAGATTTATATCCTGCCTTTTATTCTTACAATGAACTCAAAACAGCTTACATCATTCACCCCTCCCTGCTCTCAATCTTATCCCCACAACAGCAGCCCTCTGAGGTAGGTTGGACTGAGAGTCTGGAAGTGGTCCAAAGACATCTACTTGGCTCTGTGGCTGAGAAGAGACTAGAATCCGGTTTTGGGGGTGTCAGCCCTGATCCAACATCAGTAGCTGGACACCATGTAGCTCAGGAGAGTTGCACCTCAGGCTCGCGGGCTAAATCTGGCACATCTGTGGTCCCAATCCAGTGCTGCTGGGGTCCTGAGAGTACCACCCTCTTTCCCCTGACTGCTGGTCGTTGGGTAATTTCTTAACTTTGGGACAGGCTTTTCCCTCATTCTAAAGGCTGACATATTTCTCCTGAAGGTTTGCTATTTGCAGCAAGAGTTTTAAGCCAAAATATGCTGGTGTTCTGCTGTCTTTCAGGACCTTCCTCTTTTGCCTTCAGCTGTCCCAAGAACTTTTCAGAAACGGAATTTTGCATTGGGCTGAAAGGTGTTCAGCCCCCCCTGTATAGCTGGGGAGAGTAGCTGTAGGAGAGTTTATGGTGCACAAGTCGGCATGCCAAGAGCCAAGAGGCAGTAGCGAAAAGACTGTTCTAGGTGCTGTAAAATGAAAAAGGATTCCATGGCATGGTGTGGATGTGCTGAATCTGTGCATAAATGCAACAGTGGGATTGGGTGAGGACCAACACACTAAAGCTCAAACCAGACAAAACAGAGAAGTTGTAAGGGCAGGTTCCTCTTATCAGATAGAGAGTGTTCCACCTGTTCTGGAAGGGGGTGCACAATTCTTTAAGGAAAGTTTTGTAGTTTGGAGGCTGAGATGTGTGTGTGGTGAGAGGGAGGCAGTATTGGCAGCTGTTTTAGGAAGCCCAGAAGTCTTAGCTGTTCACCAAGGTGTAAACATTTGGTTTTAATTTTTTAAAGCAGAATTTTATGATGATTTTACTTTTATCTGTAATTTATATTGCATTTTAAAAAAATCAATTGCTGTACAGCATCCAGAGAGCTTTGACTACTGGGCAGTATGGAAATAAAATAATAATAGGTCCTTGGAAGAGAAGCAAATGTAGAAAAGATCTCTGAATGTAGAAAATTTAAAAGCAGCTGCCCTACTTTGAGGCAAGTTAAGGAAGTGCTGAGACAAAACAGGCCTGAATACTGCAGTGTCTAGTCAAGTTAATTTCATTCTTAAAGATGGAGGAGGAGGAGGAGGAGGAGGAAAATGATAATTTAAAGTTGTCTTACCTTGCTTATGTAACAACTGAGGAATAAAACTTTGCATTGTTGAAACTAAATAAATTAAAAACAGCTAATCAGCATTTGCTTGTTTTGCTAATTCAAATAATCCTCTTTAGTAGGAAATACAGCTCTAGCAAATGTTGGAATAATACCTGCATTTTGTGACACAGTGGACAGGCCAATAAACTTACAATTTTAAATGTAAAATACAAAAGGGAAAAGGCCCTTCTGCTTCAAAAGATAATAGACTTTAATTATTAAAACTCTCAGTTCTGAAAACATGTGGTTTAGAGTTAGAAAATCCATGATAGCATAGTTTGTTTTATAGGAAATATAGTTCTTAGGTCACCTCTTGGCCTTTCAACTGCACAATTCCAGTCTCTGGGCACGGCCTAAGAGGATAATGCAATAGAAGATTTTAACCAAGAACATTTCCAAATGAATTTCCCACAAAATAGTATAAATGAAGAAAGATTTAAGATTGTATTTTCTATATATACAGAACCAACCTAAATTCATCACGTAAACAGAAAATATTAATCTCTCCAGAATACTTAATGCAGCAAAAACAGTCTGGCCTGGTTCAGGTATAATCCCCCTCTCTTCCTAGCTTTTGTGGGCATACAGCTATTGACAACCCTTGCTAAAGTGAAGCCGATGACTCTCCCATACTCACTTTGTAAACCCCGATTAAACTGGTTCATGACCAAATTGGGTGGTGAACAAAAATTTCATGAAAATTTTGACTTGGGTCACGAACTCTGCATTGGGTGGTGACCAAGATCACAGCCATCTCCCCCCACTTCCAAATGGGGAGATGGCCACGATTGCAGTCGTGTTTGTGCAGGGAAGATGTGTGTGATCAAGGCTGTGCTATGCCGCACCCGTCTTTCCTGCAGGAGCATGGGGGGTGAGGGGAGATGGCCGAGATTGCGCCTGTCTTTCCTGCAGGAGCGTGCCCGTGATCACGCATGTCTTCCCTACATGAACACAACTGCGATCATGGCCATCTCCCCACTCGGGGTGTGGGGTGGGGAGATGGCCACGATCGTGCTGGTTGCGGGGTCGGGGGAGACAGCCGAGATTGCGCCCGTCTTTCCTGCGGGAGCACACTCATGCCAGAATTTCTTTGAGAAGCACTACCCCAACATAACTGTAATGAACAGGGTGTTGAATCTGATGAACGATAACGTGGCCTCTCATTTCCGGAGGGTTATGCAGTGCAGGAAAAAACAAGTGACTATAGACAGATTTTTCACCAAAATTGACCCTGCAGCTAAGAGACAAAGAAGAGAGGAAACCCCTGAAGGAGATCTCCCCAATGTCTTTATGGAGGGAGACTCTCCCTGAAAACAATAACCTTCCCCTCACCTAGGTCAGTGTTCTCCACTGTACTGTGCAGTATTTTGTTACTTTGTTGTTCTTTGTCACTTTGTTTCAATTTTTTCTGATTAAAAAAATAGTTACAGAATGGATTCACCTTATTTACATCGAACCTTATGGGGAAATTTGACTTGGCTCGTGACCAAAAATTGGCTCACAACCACATTCGGAGAGGCCAGAATGGATTAACCTTAATTACATTGAATCTTATGGGGAAATTTGACTTGGGTCACAACCAATTTGGGTCACAACGAGAGTCATGGAATGGATTAAGTTCGTGAGCCAAGGTACCACTGTATTATCTTCAAGTGAACTTAAGGTATGTTTACAAATGTAGCGAGTTCATTTTAACTGTGATTAGCAATGGTTGCACACAGTTCTGCTTTCAAAGAACCTGGGTAGATTCCTAACTCACTTTGCAAGCCCTGATTAAAACATGTCCTCACAGTGTGTTTAGATAAGTCTAAGTTCATGCTCAATCTGGTAATGCTGTAATGAAGGTCAAAGAGATACAGGAAGAATTTGTGTGCAAGAAGACTACGGAAGGCTGTCCACTCCCAGACTCCCCAAACCAGCCTTTCCCAACCTCATACCATCCAGATGTGTTGGACTACAACTCCCATCATCACTGATCATTGGCCATGCTGCCCCAGGCTGATGGGAGATATAGGCCAAAACATCTGAAAGGCACCAGGTTGGAAAAATGGCCAAAACTGTAAAATGAACAAATTGTGAGGGTTCCAGACACTAGTAAGACACTGATTACATTCGAACCGCTTTTTTCCCCTCAAACATGTATACAAAGATGTACTGTATATAAAAACATACATATAGAAAACACATAATATATACAATAAGAGATTGTACTCCAGAATACAGAAAAGTATGCATCTTCTTTGATAAATCATTTTTTCAAGTCCATACAATAAATTGTAATTCCTTGGCGAGGAAATTTTCTATAAGAATCCAGCTGTTATTAGAAAATGGAAGTCCTTCCACTCTTATAGTGATAATTCTGCTTTTGCAACCATAAAAGTTCCTACAGAAATGCCAGTCAAGGGGCATTTTCCAGCCATAATTAGGAAGAACTTTAATACTGTTTCCAAGCACACACACATGGATAACCATATATATATTTGTTAAGGCTTCCGTCCTGTTAAGATAATTTTTGCTACAGCTATAATAAAGTGGCTTGAGTATGATGGTGTGTATATTCTTTCCTTCTGAGGAAGAGCTAAAAGCAGAAATAAATTGTCTTAGAGGTTTTCATGTTATATAAGCTTAACACTCAGGTAGTAAGCATTACAAGGTTTGTTATTATCATGTCTGATGGGCATATCAGAGAAATCCACAGTGGATTCAAATAAGTTTGGTTTTCTAAGGATCTGACCTGGGGATTCCACAGGATGCCTTTTTTTTGGTTTTGTTTTGTTTTGTTTTTTTAGCAAAGTAAGACTTGCAGACCAGTTTTTAAATGGGTGGGGGGCTCAAATTTTCATTTGTCCTAATGGATACCAGTGCAAATTTGCATTAATGTGCATGTGTTCATTATTGATAGTAAGCACTAGTGCAAATAGAACAAAATTCTGGTAAAGATATTCCAATTCCATTAGTTGAACAGAGGACAAAACGAAAGATGCTCACCATCTGCAAAACACAGATGGAAGAGATTCTGCAAAATTCAAACATCCTTAATGTGCGATATAATTGTATGTCAAGTTGTTGTAGCATTTCTTGTAGTTTTATAACACACATACTGCCAGAAGAATGAGAGAAATTCAGTTTGATAATAACACAACTGGATTCTTACAGCTATGTTTGCCCCAAGGAATTAGAATTAATCATAAGTATTCAATAATGGTCATTTATCAAAACAGATGTGTGTTTTGTAGTTAGGTTTCCTGCTGCACATGTGGTTCTGAGTTTTCTATGTGCATGGTGTTTTATATATTATGTATACCTCTGCATATATGTTTGAGATAGAAGCATTTGGGATATGCAGTTTGGTTCTTGAGTTGTGACATAACTCACCCTTTTTTTTTTCTGAAATATATTAGCAACACACATTGTTAGTGATATCCCAAAGCTTCTGAGACTTTCTTTCTTTGACCAGTTCAAACCATTTGTGGCTGACAAAAGGTGTTTTAAAAGGCACTGAGGATCTTCCTCACAAAGCTTTTTGCTTTTTTTTTTTACCGAATGTAGCAATATAATGATCTAATAATTAACACTGCTCAAGAGCAGGTCTTTCCACTAGTATTGAGCCACAGCCATGTCAGTAAAGATATCAAAGTAAATATCAGCAGCTCATATTATTTCTAACAGTCTGTTATAAAGTCACAGGTTAGTCACTGTACAGTGTGCAGACTGACAAAAAATATCTTGTTTCCATAAAACTAACTGAAAAGAATTCAAGCAGAAAGGATAGCAAATAGATGGGATGTTACTTGGGTGCATGCAACTGGCATGCCACAGCTTTTAAAAAGTAAATAGTGGTATGGGGGAGGTTGAGCAGCATAAGCTGATTGGTCAAGAGACTTTAAGTCAGAGATGCAGAACTTCAGACTCGTGAATCAAATCCAGGCTCCCGGGAGTCTCCTCATGGCCCTGCAGGGTTGTCCAGATGGCATGGCCCCTTTTACTGGCACCTTCCCTTTCTCCTGACCTCCTATTCTTTGGAGGTTCCCAGGCTTTTGCCTGCTTTCTCCTTGCTTGAACGGGTTCGCATGCGTCCGCTAAGGCTTGTTTACCGGCAGCACAGCCTGCAAGCTAAAATATGCTGGCATTCTGGCCCTGCTGTATTTTGCCTACTGCCTCACCCACCACTGAAGTTCAGCCCTCAAGAGCTGCTGCAAAATTGAATTGAGCCCTCCAGCTAAAAGGAGCTGAACACCCCTAATTTAATCATTTGCCAATGAAAATCTGGGAGGAAACCCCGATTGGTGCCCATGGGAGTTCCCTTTAAGCAGCTCCAGGGAGAAAATTTTCAATAGGAGCACGTCTAAGGAAATGCTTAAATTCTTCTTTCCCACCCCCTGCAGTATTTCACAATGTTCCCTTAAGAGTAAGTGTGTTTGAAAAATATATATGTAAATGACCTTAACTGTATTCATACAGCACACAGGACATCTAGTTTGCTCCTTCCTGGTAGGAGTTAAGACAGCCAAACTTCCGGGAGGCCTGGGTAAATGAAACAAAGGTAAAGTTTTCACAGCGGTCAAGTTTGACCTTTTTAGCCAGCTTGGGGACAACCCCCCTCAAAGAGCGCAGCCCCATCCTCTGCTCTTCATACCAAATGTTGCCCATGGCAACAGTCTCCTTCCGAGCAGTCAGATAAAAAGGGGACCTGGCTTCCATTTGCGAAGGAGGCCGGTGGATGTACATGTACTTGTAGAGGAGACAGTAGGGGCACAGCTTGTGTCCTCTGGAGTGCTCGTGGTAAATCTGGCCATAGCACGCTCTGCTCGGGGCCATCCTTTTTTCTCGTTTCACATTGTCCGTTCTGGCAAAAAAGGGCCGATTCTGCGAGTCCTTCAGTAGCTCGATGTCGCCAAACATTAAATCAGCATGTTCCTGCAATGTCCTCATGTTCAGGTACTGGCTGTTGTATTTCACCACACTGGACAATAAGGCTACTGGGCTTCCATCACCCAGGCATCCAATCCTCCACATCTCTTCTTCATCAGAAAGGGAAAAATAGACAATGTTACGAGAGCGAGCACCTGACATTCCAGCCTTGCTCAGCACTCTCAGCTTCTCCTTCAGCTTCTTGGTAGAAGAGCTGAAGCTTCCTGAAGTGATGGAAAAACCAATTCCGGCATTTTTCAGAATCCGATCTAACCCCCGACGGATAGCATGCAGAGACGTGGCCAGAAAATCAGACCCATCTGTTTTCTTCACAGTGATGTAGAAATCCTCAAGGAGTTCGTTCAGCTTTGCAGCTGGAATCTGAGTCACAAGAAATGAAAAGATTTGGTATTAATCCTCACAGGAAGTCCCCCCACACTTTTCTTTTCTAAAGGGACACCGAACCAAACTGAACTGAAATTTCCACGGATTCCTAAGTTGGTTGTGGCAAATATGCAAGGAGATGGGATGCACTAACCAAAGCACATCACATGAAAGCTCACCACGTTTGGTGCCCTTATTCATGCAGGGCAACTGTGTGAAGAGAAGAATTTCTGGTATTGGTGGAGGATCCCCACAAGATCCAGAACATTATTTAACCCTTTCCACCAACATCTGGCCACCAATGAGGGACCTAGGGTGACCAGGTGTCCTACTTGACAGAGGATAGTCCTCTGGTTTAGAAAACTAGCAGAGAGCTGTCTCCATTTGAAGGTGTCCTTTATATGAAGTGGTGTCCAGTCCCTGTCTGATTTCAAATCACAGAAATCTAAGAAGGTGAAGCAGCAGGGACCTTGAAACTATTCATCTGTAGTTAGCACCTGGGCAGAGGACTGAGCAGGCAGATAAGTCACTTAATCTGTCTTTTTCTGTGATGACCTATATGGTATTTCTAGCTCAATTATAGGAATTTATGTTTAAACTTGCACCTATGCATATAAATTTGCATGTGCAAATATTATGTGCATTGCTGCCCTGCTTGTATTTTTGTGATGTGCTTCTTTTTACTGAGGTTTTTCCTTTTTTATGGCTGTGCTAAACTGGCCATGCTTAAGGGGATTTCCTTCCAATCCAATGCAAATCCCAGTTTCACCGAGAGATTTTCTTTAGGACTGTTGCCGGACTGTGACCCAATAATTATCACCCTCTTGTGCAGCTGCTCTTTTTATTTTTTAAAACATGCACATTAAATGCAAAGACTCATTTAAAGTCAGGTCTAGTTTGGCCCTGAAAAAAATAGCCTTTGAATTTTCACAGCTATTAAAACAACAACTGTATCGACCTCACATTTTCCCTGTTGCACCTGCATATTGGAAACTTCCCATCCTGCCTTTCTACTCAGATCTCCTTACAGCCTCTATAAAACTCATAATTAAAAGGAAAGCTTTAAGCTGGTTATAATGAGGTGCTGGCAAAAACAGGAGGAAGGCATGAATAATATTGCCTTTGATGCGGAGAGCTGAGAAAAGTTGCAAAGGAACCTTTTCTTTGCATCCTCTCATCACAAGATTAATTCCAGCTATCTTATTTCACATCAGCATCTTATTAAGTTACATGGAGACTCTGGCCTGAAGCCAGAAACACTGTGATGAGGGTGCCTAGCCATAGACAGAGAGTAGGAAGAATCTGCGGATTCCAAATACAGGTAGCCTGATGTGTGAAAAATGTTAAATATTAATAGAATAAAGTTTCATCTTATAGAATGTAAAAACAAGCGCTTAATGCTGGTCTCCCACCGCAGGTGTACTCAGTGGCCCAGAACGCTAGAAAATCAGTGGCAGGTTTATTTTTTATTTAGTAATGGGATAGAACTGTAATCTACCAGTGTTTTATATATTAATATTATATTTATTGTATATATTATATACTATATAATAATATTATATACTATATAATAATGCTAGCACATTTCTCCTTCAACGCCATCACTGAAAAGGTAGGGACTCCTTGGTGTTGTCCCCCAACTTTGTACATGCACACAATGAAAGGTGAACTTTCATTCCTCCTCCTCCTCCTCCTCCTCTCCTTCGCTTAGTCCATCCCCCCCCCCCCATTTTCTTCCTTGTAACACATTCCTTTTTACTGGTAGGACTGTGTTGTTAACCTTTGGTGGAGATAGGAGATAGTACTGGCTGTTACAACAGGCCCAGCAACCAAGAATAAAAAGGTAGCTTAAAGAATGGACAAAGAAGACTCCCCAGTGGTGGTGACCTGCAAGATCTGTGGGATGTTTGTTTTCCTTCCTGAGCTCAACATGGTTTACATACGCAACAAGTGCAAGCTGATAGCCCTGTTAGAAGAAAAGCTGGGAGCACTAGAACAACAAGTGTCCACCCTCATGGTAATAAAAGAAGGGGTTTTTGACAGACAGGTGGAACTGCAACACCTGCTAAGAGTGGTATAGAAGCTAAAAGTAGAACAGCAAACTGAGGAAGAAGAAGAGAATCCTGAGGGAAGGGAAAATGAGGAGGAAACTTTCTGGAAAAGGGTGATAGGTGCAAAAGAACTAGAAAAACCTCTGCACCAGTGGAAGCAGTGGAACTCCTGAACCACTTTCAGTTACTCAAGAAGAGACTCCAGGACAGCCTGATGTGAAAGATTTGCAAGTCATCCCATGCAAGACTGAACAAGAGGCTAAAGGTAAAACTAGTAGTAGAAATGATACCAAGCCTTGCAAGAACAAGAAGAGAAGAATGTTAGTTGTGGGAGACTCCCTGTTGCGTGGAAACACATGTATGTCAGAATGACTCATGGACTTGTTAGGTATGCTGTCTCCCTGGAGGACAGATCGGTGATATAAGTGAAAGATGGATAAGGTTCATAAAGTGCACCGACACATATCCCTTCCTTCTTATACATGTGGGGGAACAAATAACACTGCTGAGTAGAGCTTTGAAGAAATCACATCAGATTTTGAAGCTTTAGGGAAGAAAGACAAGAACTGTGGAGCCCAGATAGTTTTCTCTTCCAACAATCTTGGAAGAGGAGTAGATGAGGCGGGGGGGATACTCCAAGTGAAGTCCTGGCTATGAAGGTATCAACATGAAAGATTTGGATTCTGAGACAATGGGCTACACTTCCTGGAAGATGGACTCTGGGACAAGGGATGGGATGAACCTTACAAGAACTGGAAAAATGGGCTTGGCCACAGCATGAGGAAGTTTACTAATGCCTGGAGTATGGGAATCAAACAGCACGAGCATTTACTCATAATACAAGAGGGTGAATACAACCTGACAGGTACAACTGAAACTTGGTGGCATGACTCCCATAAATGGAATTGAACGATTGAAGGATATAACCTGTTCAAGAAAAGCAGAAGGAACAGAGAGAGAAGTGGAGTCACACTATATGTTAACGATACATATTTCTGTACAGAAATACAGGAGGATGAGCTTATTAGCTCCATCAAGAACATCTGGATTAATATAAATGAAGCAAGGAATAAAAGGAACACAGTAGTTGGAGTCTATTAGCGCTACCCAGTTGAGGAGAAGACAAGGATGAAACCTTTGAAAAGCAAATTGGCAGTTTTTCAAGGAGGCATGATGTCACTATCTGGGACTGCAATTTCCATGCTATTTGTTTGTTTATTTATTTAAAACTTTTTTATGCTGTCCCTTATGCATGGCATCTCAGGACAGCTTACAATCATTAAAACAACCACAATAAAACAGCAATAAATAACAATTAACCAAAAATACAAATTAAATAAGCTAAATAAAAGCAACTGTTAAATATTAAAATTTAAATTACTTTTTAAAATAAGTTAAATAAAAAGGTTTTAACCTGGCGCCAAAAAGAATACAGTGGTACCTCAGCTCACAAACGCTTCAGTTCATGATCAAATCGGGTCGCGAACAAAAATTTCATAAAAATTTTAACTCAGGTTGCGAACTCCACATTGGGTGGTGACCATGATCGCGACTGTCTCCCTCCCCCTCCTGAGTAAGGATGGCCGTGATCATGCTGGGGGTGGGGGGGGAGATGGCCAAGATCGCACCTGTCTTTCCAACACAAGTGTGCCCATGATTGCGCTCCTCTTTCCTGCAGGAGCACAACCACGATCTTAGCCATCTCCCCCCCCAGCACAATTGCACCCATCTCCCCCCCCCCGCCGTGCCTGCATTCGCACCCCTCTCTCCCCCGCAGTGCACCCGCGTTCATGCCCCTCTCTCCACCCCCCATTGTGTCAGGATGACGGGCGCATGCAGAGATGATGGGCTTGATCGCGGCTTGATCGCAGTCGTGCTGGGGGGGGCGGGAACATGGGCGCACTCGTGGTGGAGGTTGGGGGGGATGGCTGCAATCTTTGTTGTTCTTTGTCACTTTGCTTCACATTTTTCTGATTAAAAAAAAAATAGTTACAGAACGGATTAACCTTATTTACATTGAACCTTATGGAGAAATTTAACTTGCTCATGACCATTTTGGCTCACGACCAGAGTCCTGGAACGGATTAAGTTTGTGAGCCAAGGTACTGCTGTATAAACTTGGTGCCAGGCAAACCTCTCTGGGGAGCGCATTCCATAATCGCTGTTGGGAGACAACTTTTGTCAAACATGGCTCCTCCAAGATATTCCTAACATGTGTTGCTGATAGCTTCCTCCAACAGAAAGTGGAAGAAGGAACAAGATGAACAGCTATCCTTCTCTTGATACTAACCAACAGGGAAGACCTATTGGACGAAGTGGCAGCTATAGGAACTCTGAGGGAAAGTGACCATGCCATACTTGAATTCTTGATTCTAAAGGAAGCAAAAGCCAAATGTAGACACACATGTACCCTGGATTTCAAGAAAGTCAATTTTAATAAACTGGGAATCATTTCAAAAGTCCCATGACAAGTGACTGTAATGGGAAAAGGAGTCCAAGATGGGTAGAAGTCTTTTAAAAAAGGAAATTTTAAAGGCATAATTACAATTTTAACAAGGAAAAAGGGTAAAGACAATAGAAGAAGGCCATGTGGCTTCACAAAAGGCTTAGAGTGATCTGAAAACACAAAGGGATATGTATAGGAAGTGGAAGGAAGGTTAAGCTACAAAGAAAGAACATAGGCAGGCGGCATGGAATTACAAGGAAGGCATCAAGAAGACTAATTCTAGGAATGAATTGAGGCTAGTGAGGAATGCTAAAACAACAAAAAGCCTTTTTCAGATATGCCCAAAGTAAAAGACAGAGGAAAGAAATGGGTGTTCAGCGACTCAGTGTGGATGGCAAAATGATAACAGGTAACAAAGAAAAGGCATTTCCTACTTTGGCTCAGTCTTCTCCCAAAAGAAGAACTATGACCTTCCTGAAGAGGGGGAAGTACAAACTGAAGGAGCAGAATTGCAGCTCAAAACTGATAGGCAAATGGTCAAGGATCATCTAATTGGGTTAAATGAGTTCAAATTTCCAGGGCACAATGAATTCCATCCTAAAGTAATAAAGGAACTGGCCAAAGAACTCTCAGAACCGCTACCTTTGAGAAATCATGAAGAAGAGGGGAAGTACCAGATGACTGGAGCAGGGCTAATGTTGCTCCTATCTTCAAGAAAGGAACCAGTCAACTATCATCCGGTCAGTCTGACATCAATCCCTGGAAAAATTCTGGATCAGATTAAAAAGCAGTCTGCAAACACCCTGAAAATAATGCAGCGATTGCTAGAAGCCAACATGGATTTCTCAAGAACAAATCCTCCCAGACTAATCTGATTTCCTTTTCGACTGGTAACTTCCCCGATGGAATACTGTCAACATAATCTATCTGACTTTAGCAAAGCTTTTGACAAATGGCCCCATGATCTCCTGATTAGCAAACTAGCTAAAAGTGGGCTAGATGGAACAACTCTCATAGCTGGCTATGGAACTGGACTAACGAGTGCTCATCAATGTACCATCTCAGACTGGGGAGAGATAACAAGAGGAGGACCACAGGGTTCAGTCCTAGGCCTACTGCTCTTCTACACTGAAGTGCTCGTCAACATTTTTATTAACGATTTGGATGAGGAAGTGCAGGGAATGATGATCAGATTTGCATGTGACACAAAACTGGGTTGGACAGTGCGCTCAGAAGAGTCTCTTACACGCGCACAAGGGGGAGGACATTTCTCATGAGAACCAGAGCATCAGTGAAGGTATATTTTTGGTTTCAGCAGAACAAACTTCCCTCCCCACTCTCACAGATGGTGAGAATAAGAGAGAGCCAGATAGCGAGGTGCTGAAAGAAGTCAAAACAGAGGTGCGGGGGAACAGGGCGAATTGTGGGTAAACAAGGGAACGAACTCTCAATCTTCTGATATAGAGTGTGAGAACCAAACTGATAAGGAGCAAGCGGGATTTGAGGATGCTCTTTCTCGCAGGCACACACGCAGACTGGGACAGCTGGAATCCCGACTGATTGAACGATGACAAGAGAGAGTGCACAGCACCCCGCCTCCAAGGGTGCGGCCATGGAGGGTTCATAAGCAAAGTGTGGGCTAAAGTTTGTCAACAACAGTGTGAGGGGTCAACTTTCTATCCTGTTTCGATTTCACGTGTATAGCTGTTTAGAATAAAGACATTTGTAGCATCTGCTGGAGTGATTGCTTTCGTTGGGAAGGAGCGCCTGTTGCACTACAGACAGCTAATACCCTGGCAGGCCGGAAGAAGATTCAAAGTGATCTTGATAGGTTGCAATGCTGGGCTGAAGACAACAGAATGAAATTCAGTAGGGAGTAACGTTAAATGCACTGTTACAAGACGGGGAATACTTGACTCAACAATACTGCAAGCGAGAAGGCTCTTGTAATAGCTGTAAATCACAAGCTGAATATGAATCCACAGTGTGATGTGACTGCAAAAAGGGCAAATGCTATTTTAGGCTGCATTAACAGTAGTATCACTTCCAAATCACGTGAAGTACTTGTTCCCCTTTACTCAGCACTGGTTAGGCCTCATCTGCAATACTGTGCCCAGTTCTAAACACCACAGTTTAAGAAAGACAAGCTGGAAAGTGTTCAGAGGAGGACAACAAGTGTTATTGAGCAAGTGGGGAAAAAGCCCTACGAGGAGAGATTGAAAGAACTGGCATGTTTAGCCTTGAGAAGAAAAGACTGGGAGAAGATACGATAGCACTTTACAAGTACTTGAAAGGCTGTCACAAAGAGGAAGGACAGCATCTCTTCTTGATAATCCCAGAGTGCAGGGCATAAAATGATGGGCTCAAGTTACAGGAAGCCACATTCCAGCTAGATAGCAGGAAAAATGTTCTGATACTGCTAGAGCAGTACAACAATTAAACCAATAACTTAGGGAGGTTGTGGGCTCTCCCACACTAGAGGCATTCAAGATGAGGATGGACAGCCCTCTGAGAGGGATGGTTTAACTTGATGTCCTGCAAAGAGCAGGGAGTTGGAACTGATGGCCTTCTGACCCCATCCAACTCTACTGTTCTATGATTCTATGATTTCAGTGAAGAAGCCTAGAAGACTTTCTCTGAGGAGGCCCCTCCTCCCCTCAAAGCCACAAAGGACATTAGGAGAGTCATTCTAGATAATAATTAATGCCCATCTAGTCCCACATTAGCCAGCCAGATGCCTTTGGAAAGCTCACAAGCAAGACATCAGCATAATAGTAGCATCATGTTCCTGTTCCTCAGCAACTGGTATCAAGAGTCTGTCACACTGCCTCTGATAGTGGAGGTAATAGGCTTGCATGAGAGCTAGCACACACACTGTCTTCTAACTGCTGATTCCACTTGGTTTACCAAAATGGAAACAATCTAAGATTAGGGTATAAACTCTGTGTTGTCTTTTCCTCAACAAACCAGGATTTGGGGCATGCGCATCACTTAGTACAATCCAGGAACAGGGTGTTTCTGAGTTGTTTCGCAATCTGGAAACAAAGTGGAAGCAGTGCGTGCACCATATGCAGTGCACTCGCTCACTCCTACACAACCCCCACAATGGGTTGTTGTTATTCCTGAGCTGGGCAATAGGTATCAGGAGCAATAGCCAGGGATAGCCCTCTGTTCCCCTGTAGTTGTGGCCCTGCAGACTGCTGATGCATTCCAGAATTCTCCTTTCTACACAGTGCTGAGAAACCGTTAAAGTTGCTTGTCAAATTACAGCCACGTAATTTCCTAAATGGGAACGGTTACTGTCCCAATAGACCACTTTTAGCCATCTAATGTTATACAGCGTACTTAGGATTCACTTGATATTCCTAAGTAACGTAGCAACTGCCATCCCTGTAGTCTACTGGGCTACAAGTACTATAATTTTGCCCCAGGACATGTTTGCAGATGCTACAGAATAGCCTTCTTCTGCCTGATGCCCTCTAATTGCCTTGGACTACAACTACCATAATTACTGACTACTTGTTGTACTTGCTTGCTTGGACTGATAAGAGTTATAGTCCAAAACACCTGAAGGGCATTTGGTTGGTGAAAGCTGCTGTAAAACAGTAACTATCTACTTTTCCTCACCCAAGGGCCACCTTTAATTCCAGTTAATGAATTCCAGTGAATTCGCTGATTCATTTTTATCATATGTACATATTAATCCCTTACCTGTCATTCTCATTTTATCACTCAGTCCTTGCTTTCTCTTTCCCTCTTTTTCTCTGTGTCTTTCTCCTTCTTGTGCTGTATTCATTCCATTTCTCCCCACACACACCCTTTCACATGATGAGTGAGCTACTACTCCAGCAATCCACTGGTGGCTTGGGAAAGGTGCAGCAGCTCACATTAACCCAAGCACAGCTACAGACTGATATAATGGTAATCCCAAAATATGGTTATAGAACATTTGCACCCAAGCATTTCCTTATGGCTTTGACCAGATCATTTCATATCCTCCTTGACCTTTCCAGAAAGCAACATCCTTCTGATCTATGTCAGATTGGCAGGCCACAGTCAAAACAGCTGTGACTTATTATCTCACCTGCTGTAATTTAGGTGGTGGGAAGACAGACTTTAAGCTTCAGAAGCTTAGGGGCCATATAGAAGAAGATAGTCACCTGGTCTCAGATCTTCCACAGCCACCTTCCCAACATAACTGGGATGATGTCAGTTCTGGAGCATCAAGTTAAGGAAAGCTCATTTAGGGCCTTTGATGTCAAGACCTTCAGTTCAAATTGGGTCCAAAAAAACAGGAAGCCACTGAAGAAATGCAATTACTACCCTGTAATTGGAACCTGCCCACTTCAGTGATCCATAATAGAACCATGGCTTCTCACCTTTGTAATATCCATGTAATCTTTCAGACCTTTTGTCATGCACCAGTAGCGCCAAACATTCAGAGCATACAGAGTTGCTTTAGTGGTATTTGGGCTCACAGCACTAATGCAAAGATACTTCAAGTCATCCTCAAAATTAAAGATGGGGAATTTGTTGAGCTTTGTAGAGTAGGCTGAAAAACAAGAAGAAACCCAGCTTGAATTCATTTTGTCTTAGTTCATTAATATGTCTAATTAGATCTGTTCTGGTTAGAATGTAAGGTGTGTTTAGAAATGGAAGGTGTAATTCAAATCCTATTGTTAACAAGAAATCAATTACAAAATAATAATTGTTTTAAAAATTCAGAAAATTCTCCTCTGCTTGGTTTCTAAGGAACAGAATTGCAGCCCTCTTGAGCCAAAACAGAAATCTCACATCAGTTATTAAACACACATTTATTATTGAAGGCTTAGCTTGTGGGAAAGGATTTCTAGTACAGTTCATATTGAGGTTGTTCCAGTGGCAGGACAAAAAATATTAAGCGCAATAAATATTATAGGTGAAATAACACACGCGACCTCTGAATGAAGAAAAGCTTTGTTAGAGATTCTTGCCTATCACAGCCAGAAGGGGATAAACTATATCAAGGGAAGGAATGTGCAGGCTATTTATTCTCAGTCTCATGCATGTTGTTGATATCCCCAAGTAGTATTCTGTATTATTATATTCTACGAGCACTGAGGGGCTGCAGTCACTGCTGAGCAGTCCTGAAGTGACAGAGTCAGGTTTCCACCAACCAATGGCTCTGCTGCCCTGATCCTAGTGATGCCAGGGGTGAGGAAGGAAGGGTCACGGGGAGGAGACAGGGGTTAGGGGAGGAGGACCAGGTGAGCCATGCTCCAGTATGAAGGAAGGGAAAGTGAGAAAGACAGGAGGTACCAGTGCCCTGGAACTGCAGAGGTGTAAAGTTGACATAGGGATTGCAAACACGCTAGAGAACTGGCTGAAGGTTTCCAGCATTATCTATAAAAATGTTTCTAAAGCATCGGCTCCAAAGAAAACAATCAAGAGGGCAGCTACTCCCATGCCCCTGAAGGCCCTACCAAGGGAGGCCTGTGCAGCCGACTTGGTTTCAGCTAAAGTACACATTTGCTTTTATTCCAAAATGAGTCCAAGAACTGAATTGTGATCCTAGTGCATGTGGGAGGTTTCAATCTGTCTGCATGACCTGATACAGTCCAGAAATGAATCCTGCACTCTGCACCTTCAATTTAGATGGTGAAAAGGTGATCCATTTGTTTCAATGGCAATTTACATTTTTGGCAATGTGTTGCAGGTTCAGACCCTCCAGTTTAGATTGTGATCACATAGGGGGGAAGAGTTAAAGCTGCCTATTTGATTTCAGTTCCTTAAAGCAAAAGAAAAGAAAGTGACCTATGTTTTGCTGGGGGCCACTGTGTACGTGCAACATGTTCCCTTCAGATGTTTTGGCCTGCAACTCCCCTGCTCTCACACCATTGGCTGTGCTGGCTAGAGCTGATGGGAAGTGCAGGGCAAAATATCTGGAGGACCAAAAGTTTCCCACACCTGCATAACATCTAGTTGTTCCTAATGGTGGCCTTCAATCACAGGAAAAGTGGATTTAATTTAGAAAGGACTTTGACCTCATAAGCTGACTCTTGCAGCCCCTGTAAATGCTGCCATTTGTTGAAGCAGTTGTTGTTCTTCCATGTTTTAACCATTTTAGTTTATTTATCTTTATCAGCTTGAAGCTTTGTAACCTTATTGGTGTCATTTTCTATTTTAAAATGGATAACCGGTCTGAGCAACATTTGGCAGAAAGGGAGGATAGAAACTGAATACATAAAAGAAACCTCTTGAAGGGCTTCAGAAGTACACTCTTGGCACTCTGACAAGGCTATTGTATGCAGCGTATCTTGTTGATATTATCCTGACACTCTGGCTCAATAATCCATTTTAGTTCTGGAAAACCTAGCCTGAAAAGCTGCCAGGAACATCATCTGTGAGGCACTGGACTGCCATGGAGGTAAAGGGTTGCCTCCTCCTTGACTAGAATAAGGTTGGGGGTGTAATTAGGGCCTGTTAAGTGCAAAAACGTGTGGCTACCTGATGGTGATGCCACCATCCACCCAACCAACCCACCAACCCACCCATGAGGGTGCCTTTGGATTGGATAACTCACAGCCTTGAATGGTCCAATCCTGAAGTGTCGCTCCTTCCAAACAGATTGGCCTAGTCAGGTGCTACCTAATCACCCTTGCTCACACCTTTCATTCTGACAATTTTGTTGGCTGTCTTGTACAGCTACCTACACACACATTACTCAAGGGACAAGGAAATTTCTATTTGGTCACCAGAACCAAAGTATTGTTCCCTTTCTTTTGATCCATCTGGTTCCTATACTCTGAGCCATCAAGGTTTTTATATCCTTTGTTCTGATCCCTAGAACTGCTTTGGAGTTTGGACAGCAGTTGACTATTATTTCTGCATGGACAACCCTTTTGGTGGTGTGCTTCAGTTCTGAGAATAGCTCACATAAGTCTGCTCTATTTTGATGCTGACCCAGATTTTCAGAACTGGGTTCTGGAAGCTGGGGATCATCAGCAACCATAACATCTGGCTTGAGGTCTTCCTCCACATCCAGAAGTGTGTAAAGGGAATACCACCATGACTTTAAGTGGCTAAAAGAGTGTGCTGCAGGGAGTCTAACATGGCTGTATTAGTTAACTTTTTTCTTTTCAGACATCCTTGAAGTCACGTATGACACCATGAACCACCGTTGAAGTACAAAGCCCTAGTTGTGGAAAATGAGGGAGTGCCCAGGGAGACTGTTTACCATAGTGGGGGAACTGGTGAAGAATGATCCCATGAATAGCTCATGTGCCAACAGGAAATTCTAGAACATAGTAGTGCCATGGCTTCTCCATAAATATGTCCATAAAGCCACCCTTACAGTCCACAAGTGCCTGAGGCTAACATGAAGACATGTGAAGAATTCACCGCACAGCAGAAGCCCAGCTCATGCAACCCTGTCATGTTCTTTGTCTCACTCTTTTCCCTTTATGTTAATGTAAATTTCACCAAAATGAAACAAAATCTAAATAAAATCAAAAAATCCTGAAATCAGTAATTGCTTAAGTGTAAATATTTCCATTGCAATATCAATCTTGATGTCTCATACATAAACTTCTACAAATATCCATATATATGACCACAAGAGAGCAGTTCTGTATGTCATTGGTCCAGATATTGAAAGCAGCATTAAGTCTTTCATCCACTGCATGGGGGGGGGGGTGAGCTTTTATCTTTCCAGTATTGCCATACTAGTCTTTTGGCTGCCAAAGGGCATAGAAAATCCATGTGCATTGACCTTGCTTATCTTCCAGGAAACAGGCAGATAACTTTAAAAAACATGTTACATCAGAAAATATCCAAGTTTTCCAATACAACATTTATCCAAATAATGGCAGCCTCTGGATATTGACAGAATATATGATGAGCAGTATTACACCTCCAGCAGCTAGCTTGCTTAAGCAAACACTAATGAACGAGCTCCTGTAGCGTCCAATTAACGTGAAATACACCTTTCAGTGGACCTCAAAAGGTCCGTTGAGGTCCACTGAAACTTCAGATATGGACACGAAAGTCATAATCCATTACTTGGACTGAATAGGAGATTTCAATTCCCTGCTCCATCCATCCATTTGGCCCAATATATATTTGTTCACCAATAAATATTTGGAAAGATTGATCATTGGTTGGTATAATTGTCAGCCCTAATAAGTGTTTCCAATAGTGAGGGAGACAGCAAAACTCTAAAAGCTGCAGAGCCAAACCTAAATTCTAGCAAACATTGGAATTACAAGTATTGCTGCTGAAATGCCAAAGGCAAATTGTGTTTGTTTGTTTGTTTGTTTGTTTGGTGAACCAAGCAGAAAATAGAAGTACTCATCATCTTTCCCCACTAATTTATCCAAAGTAAAAAATCAACTTGTCTATCCAAGTCTACCACAAGAACATTTTCTTATCATTTTTAAAACCTGGGTTTTGCCATAATGTCAATTTAGCATGAAAGAATGGTAAATCCATTGTATTACAATCCAACTGTATTGGATGCAATATAGTCTGCCAAACTTTTGAGCAGCTGTAACACACCAGAACCCTTATGTCATCTGCTTGAACAGAGAGTCCAGACAAGATGATTCCAAATTGACCATAGTGGAAAATCTGATCTAAAAGAAGCCCCAAATTTAGTACAAGTCAGTCATTAGTTCCAATGATGCAACACAATATTTGGAAAGCAACATACAGCTTCCCTAACAATAAGTTGCATCCTTTTCAAAGATATTTGTGGTAAAGAGAAACCTCAGATAAATCTATGAAAAATGACTTAAGTTTTTGATATGTTTCCCAGGTACATATAAAGGAATCCTGCATAACTCATAAACAATCCTAGGAATGTTGCATTTGTCTTCAGTCCATTTAAACTTACCCCACTAACTTAACTTTAGAGATGCCCATCTGGCCAATCTTGTGATAGCTTATCAACCTGTTGCTTCTAATTTAGTGTGATCACTTGCACTACATCTCAAAGAATGAGTATGCCCAAATAAATAATAGACTCCAGGTACCACTGAAATGGCCAGCTGACTAATACAGTGTGTGAAATAATATCTCCAATTGGCATCAGTTTGGACTTTGACCAGTTAATTCACTAACCAGACATTTTACCAAAATCATTAATCAGCTGGGAATAGGTGCCTGGAGTTGCAAACTAACAAATTATCTGTGTAAAGGATAATTTTGAATTCTTGAACAAAGCTGTGAATATTGGTCTTCCGTAATAGCACATGCCAGGGATTCTAAACATATCCAAAAACAGTGCGGAAATCATACATCCATGTCAAGTTTCTCTCGAGTGGAAAAAGGGCTAAGAAGAACCTGTGGGTTATAATACTAGTTCTGCAGATTGAATACAGAATTTTAAGCCACGTCAAAAGTTTAACAGGAAAACCAAAATTTATCAGTGTGTTGAAAATATATTTCCAAGGCTCTTTCAGACTTTAAAGGAACAATAGAGGCCTGGTCTGTTCTATCAGAATTTAACATGAGTAAGTGAACAAGTAATCTGAGGTTATTGGCCTCCTGTCAGTTTTTAATAAACCTCATTTGCTCTATCAGACCACATAGTTTTATAATAACAAATTGAAGTTTATTGGCCAAAGTTGCAG